>NW_022589697.1:0-130339 GCF_009834535.1 Camelus ferus | reverse complement strand
ACTGTAAAACCGAGTTGGAGCTTGTACCTCCCCATATATATGTATGGAAGTGGTGTTTGCAACTGAAAAGAAACTTTGTTTTCCCCAAAAGGCTAGGAAAGGACGGCTTTCTTCACACACTTATCACTCTTAACTGAAGCATGTGGAGAGACGTTCCTTCAATCTAGCACAAATTGAACGGGTTGCAGGAAGTAAACTATTTTACTCTGGTTTCTTCTCAGTCTGTTTCCTAGTGCCGGTTTGAAGGCGTTCCTGCAGTTTTCACTGCTAAAACCGTAGTTGGAGCTAGTATCCTCCCCATATATATGTATAGATTGGATTCTGCAACTGAAAAGAAACTTTGTGTTCCCAAAAAGCTAGGTGAAGGACGGCTTTCACACACACTTATCTCTCAGATCTGAGCATGTGGGGAGACGTTCGTTCATCTACCACAAAGGGAACGGGTTGCAGGAGAAACTTTTACTCTGGTTTCTCAGTGTGTTTCTTAGTGCCGGTTTAAAGTTCCTGCAGTTTTCACTGTAAAACCGAGTTGGAGCTAGTACCTCTCCATATATGTGTATGGAGTGGAGTTGCAACTGTAAAGATACTTTGTGTTCCCAACAAGCTAGGTGAAGGACGGCTTTCACACACACATATCTCTCAGAACTGAGCATGTGGAGAGACGTTCGTTCATCTAGCACAAAGGGAACTGTTTGCAGGAGAAACTTTTACTCTGTTTTCTTAGTCTGTTTCCTAGTGCCGGTTTGAAATTCCTGCAGTTTTCACTGTAAAACCGAGTTGCAGCTAGTACCTCCCCATATATATGTATGGATTGGAGTTTGCAACTGCAAAGAATCTTTGTGTTCCCAACAAGCTAAGTGAAGGACGGCTTTCACACACACTTATCTCTCAGAACTTAGCATGTGGAGAGACGTTCGTTCATCTAGCACAAAGGGAACGGGTTGCAGGAGAAACTTTTACTCTGGTTTCTCAGTCTGTTTCCTAGTGCCGATTTGAAGTTCCTGCAGTTTTCACTGTAAAACCGAGTTGGAGCTAGTACCTACCCATATATATGTATGGAGTGGAGTTTGCAACTGAAAAGAAACTTTGTGTTCCCAACAAGCTAGGTGAAGGACGGCTTTCACACACACTTATCTCTCAGAACTGAGCATGTGGAGAGACGTTCGTTCATCTAGCACAAAGGGAAAGGTTTGCAGGAGAATTTTTACTCTGGTTTCTCAGTCTGTTTCCTAGTGCCGGTTTGAAGATCCTGCCGTTTTCACTGTAAAACCGAGTTGGAGCTAGAACCTCCCCATATATATGTATGGAATGGAGTCTGCAACTGAAAAGAAACTTTGTGTTCCCAACAAGCTAGGTGAAGGACGGCTTTCACACACACTTATCTCTCAGAAATGAGCATGCGGAGAGACGTTCGTTCATCTAGCACCAAGGGAACGGGTTGCAGGAGAAACTTTACTCTGGTTTCTCAGTCTGTTTCCTAGTGCCGGTTTGAAGTTCCTGCACTTTTCACTGTAAAACCGAGTTGGAACTAGTACCTCCCCATATGTATGTATGGAGTGGAGTTGCAACTGAAAAGATACTTTGTGTTCCCAACAAGCTAGGTGAAGGACGGCTTTCACACACACTTATCTCTCAGAACTGAGCATGTGGAGAGAAGTTCGTTCATCTAGCACAAAGGGAACGGGTTGCAGGAGAAACTTTTACTCTGGTTTCTCAGTCTGTTTCCTAGTGCCGGTTTGTAGTTCCTGCAGTTTTCACTGTAAAACCGAGTTGGAGCTTGTACCTCCCCATATATATGTATGGAGTGGTGTTTGCAACTGAAAAGAAACTTTGTTTTCCCAACAAGCTAGGTAAAGGACGCCTTTCTCACACACTTATCACTCTGAACTGAGCATGTGGAGAGACGTTCTTTCATCTAGCACAAATTGAACGGGTTGCAGGAGAAACTTTTACTCTGGTTTCTCAGTCTGTTTCCTAGTGCCGGTTTGAAGTTCCTGCAGTTTTCACTGTAAAACCGAGTTGGAGCTAGTACCTCCCCATATATATGTATAGGAGTGGAGTTTGCAACTGAAAAGAAACTTGTGTTCCCAACAAGCTAGGTGAAGGACGGCTTTCACACACACTTATCTCTCAGATCTGAGCATGTGGAGAGACGTTCGTTCATCTAGCACAAAGGGAACGGGTTGCAGGAGAAACTTTTACTCTGGTTTCTCAGTCTGTTTCCTAGTGCCGGTTTAAAGTTCCTGCAGTTTTCACTGTAAAACCGAGTTGGAGCTAGTACCTCTCCATATATATGTATGGAGTGGAGTTTGCAACTGAAAAGATACTTTGTGTTCCCAACAAGCTAGGTGAAGGACGGCTTTCACACACACATATCTCTCAGAACTGAGCATGTGGAGAGACGTTCGTTCATCTAGCACAAAGGGAACTGTTTGCATGGAGAAACTTTTACTCTGTTTTCTTAGTCTGTTTCCTAGTGCCGATTTGAAATTCCTGCAGTTTTCACTGTAAAACCGAGTTGCAGCTAGTACCTCCCCATATATATGTATGGATTGGAGTCTGCAACTGCAAAGAATCTTTGTGTTCCCAACAAGATAAGTGAAGGACGGCTTTCACACACAATTATCTCTCAGAACTGAGCATGCGGAGAGACGTTCGTTCATCTAGCACAAAGGGAACGGTTTGCAGGAGAATTTTTACTCTGGTTTCTCAGTCTGTTTCCTAGTGCCGGTTTGAAGATTCCTGCAGTTTTCACTGTAAAACCGAGTTGGAGCTAGTAACCTCCCCATATATATGTATGGAGTGGAGTTGCAACTGAAAAGAAACTTTGTGTTCCCAACAAGCTAGGTGAAGGACGGCTTTCACACACACTTATCTCTCAGAACTGAGCATGTGGAGAGACGTTCGTTCATCTAGCACAAAGGGAACGGGTTGCAGGAGAAACTTTTACTCTGGTTTCTCAGTCTGTTTCCTAGTGCCGGTTTGAAGTTCCTGCAGTTTTCACTGTAAAACCGAGTTGGAGCTAGTACCTCCCCATATATGTATGGAGTGGAGTTGCAACTGAAAAGAACTTTGTGTTCCCAACAAGCTAGGTGAAGGACGGCTTTCACACACACTTATCTCTCAGAACTGAGCATGTGGAGAGACGTTCGTTCATCTAGCACAAAGGGAACGGGTTGCAGGAGAAACTTTTACTCTGGTTTCTCAGTCTGTTTCCTAGTGCCGGTTTGAAGTTCCTGCAGTTTTCACTGTAAAACCGAGTTGGAGCTAGTACCTCCCCATATATATGTATGGAGTGGAGTTTGCAACTGAAAAGAAACTTTGTGTTCCCAACAAGCTAGGTGAAGGACGGCTTTCACACACACTTATCTCTCAGAACTGAGCATGTGGAGAGTCGTTCGTTCATCTAGCACAAAGGGAACGGGTTGCAGGGGAAAATTTTACTCTGGTTCTCAGTCTGTTTCCTAGTGCCTGTTTGAAGTTCCTGCAGTTTTCACTGTAAAACCGAGTTGGTGCTAGTACCTACCCATATATGTGTATGGAGAGATGTTTGCAACTGAAAAGAAACTTCGTGTTCCCAACAAGCTAGGTGAAGGACGCCTTTCACACACACTTATTCCTCAGAACTGAGCATGTGGAGAGACATTCGTTCTTCTAGCACAAAGGGAACCGGTTGCAGGAGAAACTTTTACTCTGGTTTCTCAGTCTGTTTCATTGTGCCGGTTTGAAGTTCCTGCAGTTTTCACTGTAAAACCGAGTTGGAGCTAGTACCTCCCCATATATATGTATGGAGTGGATTCTGCAACTGAAAAGAAACTTTGTGTTCCCAAAAAGCTAGGTGAAGGACGGCTTTCACACACACTTATCTCTCAGATCTGAGCATGTGTGGAGACGTTCGTTCATCTACGACATAGGGAACGGTTTGCAGGAGAAACTTTACTGTGGTTTCTCAGTCTGTTTCCTAGTGCCGGGTTGATGTTCCTGCAGTTTTCACTGTAAAACCGAGTTGGAGCTAGTACCTCCCCATATATATGTATGGAGTGGAGTTGCAACTGGAAAGATACTTTGTGTTCCCAACAAGCTAGGTGAAGGACGGCTTTCACACACAATTATCTCTCCGAACTGAGCATGTGGAAAGAAGTTCCTTCATCTAGCACAAAGGGAACGGGTTGCAGGAGAAACTTTTACTCTGGTTTCTAAGTCTGTTTCCTAGTGCCGGTTTGACGTTCCTGCAGTTTTCACTGTAAAACAGTGTTGGAGCTAGTACCTCCCCATATATATGTATGGAGTGGAGTTTGCAACTGAAAAGAAACTTTGTGTTCCCAACAAGCTAGGTGAAAAACGGCTTTCACACACACTTATCTCTCAGAACTGAGCATGTGGAAAGAAGTTCGTTCATCTTGCACAAATGGAACGGGTTGCAGGAGAAACTTTTACTCTGGTTTCTCAGTGTGTTTCTTAGTGCCGGTTTAAAGTTTCTGCAGTTTTCACTGTAAAACCGTGTTGGAGCTAGTACCTCTCCATATATATGTATGGAGTGGAGTTGCAAGTGAAAATATACTTTGTGTTCCCAACAAGCTAGGTGATGGACGGCTTTCACACACACTAATATCTCAGATCTGAGCATGTGGAGAGACGTTCGTTCATCTAGCACAAAGGGAACGGGTTGCAGGGGAAACTTTTACTCTGGTTTCTCAGTCTGTTTCCTAGTGCCGGTTTTAAATACCTACAGTTTTCACTGTAAAACCGAGTTTCAGCTAGTTCCTCCCCATATATATATATATGGATTTGAATCTGCAACTGAAAAGAAACTGTGTTCCCAACAAGATAGGTGAAGTACGGCTTTCACACACACTTATCTCTCAGAAGTGAGCATGTGGAGAGAAGTTCGTTCATCTAGCACAAAGGGAAAGGGTTGCAGGAGAAACTTTTACTCTGGTTTCTCAGTCTGTTTCCTAGTACCGGTTTGAAGTTCCTCCAGTTTTCACTGTAAAACCGAGTTGGAGCTTGTACCTCCCCATATATATGTATGGAGTGGAGTTTTCAACTGAAAAGAAACTTTGTGTTGACAACAAGCTAGGTGTAGGACGGCTTTCAAACACACTTATCTCTCAGAACTGAGCATGTGGAGAGACGATCGTTCATCTAGCACAAAGGGAACGGTTTGTAGCTGTATCTTTACTCTGGTTTCTCAGTCTGTTTCCTAGTGCCGGTTTGAAGTTCCTGCCGTTTTCACTGTAAAACCGAGTTGGAGCTAGAACCTCCCCATATATATGTATGGAGTGGAGTCTGCAACTGAAAAGAAACTTTGTGTTCCCAACAAGCTAGGTGAAGGACGGCTTTCACACACACTTATCTCACAGAAATGAGCATGTGGAGAGACGTTCGTTCATCTAGCACCAAGGGAACGGGTTGCAGGAGAAACTTTAATTCTGGATTCTCAGTGTGTTTCTTAGTGCCGGTTTGAAGTTCCTGCAGTTTTCACTGTAACACCGAGTTGGAGCTAGTACATCCCCATATATATTTATGGAGTGGAGTTGCAACTGAAAAGATACTTTGTTTTCCCAACAAGCTAGGTGAAGTATGGCTTTCACACACACTTATCTCTCAGAACTGAGCATGTTTAAAGAAGTTCGTTCATCTAGCACAAAGGGTACGGGTTGCAGGAGAAACTTTTACTCTGGTTTCTCAGTGTGTTTCTTAGTGCCGGTTTGAAGTTCCTACAGATTTCACTGTAAAACCGAGTTGGAGCTAGTACCTCCCCATATATATGAATGGAGAGATGTTTGCAACTGAAAAGAAACTTTGTGTTCCCAACAAGCTAGGTGAAGGACGGCTTTCACACACATTTATCTCTCAGAACTGAGCATGTGGAAAGACGTTCGTTCATCTAGCACAAAGGGAACGGGTTGCAGGAGAAATTTTTACTCTGGTTTCTCAGTATGTTTCCTAGTGCCGGTTTGAAGTTCCTGCAGTTTTCACTGTAAAACCGAGGTGGAGCTAGTACCTCCCCATATATATGTATGGAGTAGAGTTTGCAACTGAAAAGAAAATTTGTGTTCCCAACAAGCTAGGTGAAGGACGGCTTTCACACACACATATCTCTCATAACTGAGCATGTGGAGAGACGTTCGTTCATCTAGCACAAAGGGAACGGGTTGCAGGACAAACTTTTACTCTGGTATCTCAGTCTGTTTCCTAGTGCCGGTTTTAAATACCTGCAGTTCTCATTGTAAAACCGAGTTTCAGCTAGAACTTCCCCATATATATATATATGGATTGGAGTCTGCAACTGAAAAGAAACTGTGTTCCCAACAAGATAGGTGAAGGAAGGCTTGCACACACACTTATCTCTCAGAAGTGAGCATGTGGAGAGACGTTCGTTCATCTAGCACAAAGGGAACGGGTTGCTTGAGAAACTTTTACTCTGGTTTCTCAGTCTGTTTCCTAGTGCCGGTTTGAAGTTCCTGCAGTTTTTACTGTAAAAAAGAGTTGGAGCTTGTACCTCCCCATATATATGTATGGAGTGGAGTTTGCAACTTAAAAGTAACTTTGTGTTCCCAACAAGCTAGGTGAAGGACGGATTTCACACACAGTTATCTCTCAGAAATGAGCTCGTGTAGAGACGTTCGTTCATCTAGCACCAAGGGAACGGGTTTCAGGAGAAACTTTTACTCTGGTTTCTCAGTCTGTTTCCTAGTGCCGGTTTGAAATTCCTGCAGATTTCACTATAAAACCGAGTTGGAGCTAGTACCTCCCCATATATATGTATGGAGTGGAGTTTGCAACTGAAAAGAAACTTTGTGTTGACAACAACCTAGGTGTAGGACGGCTTTCAAACACACTTATCTCTCAGAACTGAGCATGTGGAGAGACGTTCATTCATCTAGCACAAAGGGAACGGGTTGCAGCAGTATCTTTACTCTGGTTTCTCTGTCTGTTTCCTAGTGCCGGTTTGAAGTTCCTGCCGTTTTCACTGTAAAACCGAGTTGGAGCTAGAACCTCCCCATATATATGTATGGAGTGGAGTCTGCAACTGAAAAGAAGCTTTGTGTTCCCAACAAGCTAGGTGAAGGACGGCTTTCACACACACTTATCTCTCAGAAATGAGCATGTGGAGAGACGTTCGTTCATCTAGCACCAAGGGAACGGGTTGCAGGAGAAACTTTTACTCTGGTTTCTCAGTCTGTTTCCTAGTGCCGGTTTGAAGTTCCTGCACATTTCACTATAAAACAGAGTTGGAGCTAGTACCTCCCCATATATATGTATGGAGTGGAGTTTGCAACTGAAAAGAAACTTTGTTTTGACAACTAGCTAGGTGTAGGACGGCTTTCAAACACACTTATCTCTCAGAACTGAGCATGTGGATAGACGTTCGTTCATCTAGCACAAAGGGAACGGGTTGCAGCTGTATCTTTACTCTGGTTTCTCAGTCTGTTTCCTAGTGCCGGTTTGAAGTTCCTGCCGTTTTCACTGTAAAACCGAGTTGGAGCTAGAACCTCCCCATATATATGTATGGAGTGGAGTCTGCAACTGAAAAGAAACTTTGTGTTCCCAACAAGCTAGGTGAAGGACGCCTTTCACACACACTTATCTCTCAGAAATGAGCATGTGGAGAGACGTTCGTTCATCTAGCACAAAGGGAACGGGTTGCATGAGAAACTTTTACTCTGGTTTCTCAGTCAGTTTCCTCGTGCCGGTTTGAAGTTCCTGCAGTTTTCACTGTAAAACCGAGTTGGAGCTTGTACCTCCCCATATATTTGTATGGAGTGGGGTTTGCAACTGAAAAGAAACTTTGTTTTCCCAACAAGCTATGTGAAGGACGGCTTTCACACACACTTATCTCTCAGAACTGAGCATGTGGAGAGACGTTCTTTCATCTAGCAAAAAGGGAACGGGTTGCAGGAGAAACTTTTACTCTGGTTTCTCAGTCTGTTTCCTAGTGCCGATTTGAAGTTCCTGTAGTTTTCACTGTAAAACCGATTTGGAGCTAGTAACTCACCATGTATATGTATGGAGTGGAGTCTGCAACTGAAAAGAAACTTTGTGTTCCCAAAAAGCTAGGTGAAGAATGGCTTTCACACACACTTATCTCTCAGAACTTAGCATGTGGGGAGACGTTCGTTCATCTAGCACAAAGGGAACGGGTTGCAGGAGAAACATTTACTCTGGTTTCTAAGTCTGTTTCCTAGTGCCGGTTTGACGTTCCTGCAGTTTTAACTGTAAAACAGTGTTGGAGCTAGTACCTCCCCATATATATGTATGGATTGGGGTTTGCAACTGGAAAGAAACTTTGTGTTCCCAACAAGCTAGGTTTAGGACGGCTTTCACACACACTTATCTCTCAGAACTGAGCATGTTTAAAGAAGTTCGTTCATTTAGCACAAAGGGAACTGGTTGCAGGAGAAACATTTACTCTGGTTTCTCAGTGTGTTTCTTTGTGCCGGTTTGAAGTTCCTACAGATTTCACTGTAAAACCGAGTTGGAGCTAGTACCTCCCCATATATATGAATGGAGAGATGTTTGCAGCTGAAAAGAAACTTTGTGTTCCCAACAAGCTAGGTGAAGGACGGCTTTCACACACACTTATCTCTCAGAACTGAGCATGTGGAGAGACGTTCGTTCATCTAGCACATAAGGAACGGGTTGCAGGAGAAATTTTTACTCTGGTTTCTCAGTCTGTTTCCTAGTGCCGGTTTGAAATTCCTTCCATTTTCACTGTAAAACCGAGTTGGAGCTAGAACCTCCCCATATATATGTATGGAGTGGAGTCTGCAACTGAAAATAAACTTTGTGTTCCCAACAAGCTAGGTGAAGGACGGCTTTCACACACACATATCTCTCAGAAATGAGCAGGTGGAGAGACGTTCGTTCATCTAGCACCAAGGGAAAGGGTTGCAGGGGAAACTTTAATTCTGGATTCTAAGTGTGTTTCTTAGTGCATGTTTGAAGTTCCTGCAGTTTTCACTGTAACACCGAGTTGGAGCTAGTACCTCCCCATATATATGTATGGAGTGGAGTTGCAACTGAAAATATACTTTGTGTTCCCAACAAGCTAGGTGAAGGACGGCTTTCACACACAATTATCTCTCAGAAATGAGCATGTGGAGAGACGTTCGTTCATCTAGCACAAAGGGAACGGGTTGCAGGAGAAACTTTTACTCTGGTTTCTCAGTCTGTTTCCTAGTGCCGGTTTGAAGTTCCTGCAGTTTTCACTGTAAAACCGAGTTGGAGCTAGTACCTCCCCATATATATGTATGGAGTGGAGTTTGCAACTGAAAAGAAACTTTGTGTTCCCAACAAGCTAGGTGAAGGACGGCTTTCACACACAATTATCTCTCAGAACTGAGCATGTGTAGAGAAGTTCGTTCATCTAGCACAAAGGGAACGGGTTGCAGGAGAAACTTTTACTCTGGTTTCTCAGTGTGTTTCTTAGTGCCGGTTTGAAGTTCCTGCAGTTTTCACTGTAAAACCGAGTTGGAGCTTGTACCTCCCCATATATATGAATGGAGAGATGTTTGCAACTGAAAAGAAAATTTGTGTTCCCAACAAGCTAGGTGAAGGACGGCTTTCACACACAATTATCTCTCAGAACTGAGCATGTGGAGAGACGTTCGTTCATCTAGCAAAAAGGGAACGGGTTGCATGAGAAATTTTTACTCTGGTTTTTCAGTCTGTTTCCTAGTGCCGGTTTGAAGTTCCTGCAGTTTTCACTGTAAAACCGAGGTGGAGCTAGTACCTCCCCATATATATGTATGGAGTGAAGTTTGCAACTGAAAAGAAACTTTGTGTTCCCAACAAGCTAGGTGAAGGACGGCTTTCACACACACATATCTCTCATAACTGAGCATGTGGAGAGACTTTCGTTCATCTAGCACAATGGGAACGGTTTGCAGGAGAAATATTTACTCTGGTTTCTCAGTCTGTTTAATAGTGCCGGTTTGAAGTTCCTGCAGTTTTCACTGTAAAACCGAGTTGGAGCTACAACCTCCCCATATATATGTATGGAGTGGAGTTTGCAACTTAAAAGTAACTTTGTGTTCCCAACAAGCTAGGTGAAGGACGGATTTCACACACAGTTATCTCTCAGAAATGAGCACGTGGAGAGACGTTCGTTCATCTAGCACCAAGGGAACGGGTTGCAGGAGAAACTTTTACTCTGGTTTCTCAGTCTGTTTCCTAGTGCCGGTTTGAAGTTCCTGCAGATTTCACTATAAAACCGAGTTGGAGCTAGTACCTCCCCATATATATGTATGGAGTGGAGTTTGCAACTGAAAAGAAACTTTGTGTTGACAACAAGCTAGGTGTAGCACGGCTTTCAAACACACTTATCTCTCAGAACTGAGCATGTGGAGAGACGTTCGTTCATCTAGCACAAAGGGAACGGGTTGCAGGAGTATCTTTACTCTGGTTTCTCAGTCTGTTTCCTAGTGCCGGTTTGAAGTTCCTGCAGTTTTCACTGTAAAACCGAGTTGGAGCTAGTACCTCCCCATATATATGTATGGAGTGGAGTTTGCAACTGAAAAGAAACTTTGTGTTCCCAACAAGCTAGGTGAAGGACGGCTTTCACACACACTTATCTCTCAGAACTGAGCATGTGGAGAGACGTTCGTTCATCTAGCACAAAGGGAACGGGTTGCAGGAGAAACTTTTACTCTGGTTTCTCAGTCTGTTTCCTAGTGCCGGTTTGAAGTTCCTGCAGTTTTCACTGTAAAACCGAGTTGGAGCTAGTACCTCCCCATATATATGTATGGAGTGGAGTTTGCAACTGAAAAGAAACTTTGTGTTCCCAACAAGCTAGGTGAAGGACGGCTTTCACACACACTTATCTCTCAGAACTGAGCATGTGGAGAGACGTTCGTTCATCTAGCACAAAGGGAACGGGTTGCAGGAGAAACTTTTACTCTGGTTTCTCAGTCTGTTTCCTAGTGCCGGTTTGAAGTTCCTGCAGTTTTCACTGTAAAACCGAGTTGGAGCTAGTACCTCCCCATATATATGTATGGAGTGGAGTTTGCAACTGAAAAGAAACTTTGTGTTCCCAACAAGCTAGGTGAAGGACGGCTTTCACACACACTTATCTCTCAGAACTGAGCATGTGGAGAGACGTTCGTTCATCTAGCACAAAGGGAACGGGTTGCAGGAGAAACTTTTACTCTGGTATCTCAGTCTGTTTCCTAGTGCCGGTTTGAAGTTCCTGCAGTTTTCACTGTAAAACCGAGTTGGAGCTAGTACCTCCCCATATATATGTATGGAGTGGAGTTTGCAACTGAAAAGAAACTTTGTGTTCCCAACAAGCTAGGTGAAGGACGGCTTTCACACACACTTATCTCTCAGAACTGAGCATGTGGAGAGACGTTCGTTCATCTAGCACAAAGGGAACGGGTTGCAGGAGAAACTTTTACTCTGGTTTCTCAGTCTGTTTCCTAGTGCCGGTTTGAAGTTCCTGCAGATTTTCACTGTAAAACCGAGTTGGAGCTAGTACCTCCCCATATATATGTATGGAGTGGAGTTTGCAACTGAAAAGAAACTTTGTGTTCCCAACAAGCTAGGTGTAAGGACGGCTTTCACACACACTTATCTCTCAGAACTGAGCATGTGGAGAGACGTTCGCTCATCTAGCACAAAGGGAACGGGTTGCAGGAGAAATCTTTACTCTGGTTTCTCAGTCTGTTTCCTAGTGCCGGTTTGAAGTTCCTGCAGTTTTCACTGTAAAACCGAGTTGGAGCTAGTACCTCCCCATATATATGTATGGAGTGGAGTCTGCAACTGAAAAGAAACTTTGTGTTCCCAACAAGCTAGGTGAAGGACGGCTTTCACACACACTTATCTCTCAGAACTGAGCATGTGGAGAGACGTTCGTTCATCTAGCACAAAGGGAACGGGTTGCAGCTGTATCTTTACTCTGGTTTCTCAGTCTGTTTCCTAGTGCCGGTTTGAAGTTCCTGCCGTTTTCACTGTAAAACCGAGTTGGAGCTAGTACCTCCCCATATATATTAATGGAGTGGAGTTGCAACTGAAAAGATACTTTGTTTTCCCAACAAGCTAGGTGAAGGACGGCTTTCACACACACTTATCTCTCAGAACTGAGCATGTGGAGAGACGTTCGTTCATCTAGCACAAAGGGAACGGGTTGCAGGGAAACTTTTACTCTGGTTTCTCAGTCTGTTTCCTCGTGCCGGTTTGAAGTTCCTGCAGTTTTCACTGTAAAACCGAGTTGGAGCTAGTACCTCCCCATATATATGTATGGAGTGGAGTTTGCAACTGAAAAGAAACTTTGTGTTCCCAACAAGCTAGGTGAAGGACGGCTTTCACACACACTTATCTCTCAGAACTGAGCATGTGTAGAGAAGTTCGTTCATCTAGCACAAAGGGAACGGGTTGCAGGAGAAACTTTTACTCTGGTTTCTCAGTCTGTTTCCTAGTGCCGGTTTAGAAGTTCCTGCAGTTTTCACTGTAAAACCGAGTTGGAGCTAGTACCTCCCCATATATATGTATGGAGTGGAGTTTGCAACTGAAAAGAAACTTTGTGTTCCCAACAAGCTAGGTGAAGGACGGCTTTCACACACACTTATCTCTCAGAACTGAGCATGTGGAGAGACGTTCGTTCATCTAGCACAAAGGGAACGGGTTGCAGGAGAACTTTTACTCTGGTTTCTCAGTCTGTTTCCTAGTGCCGGTTTGAAGTTCCTGCAGTTTTCACTGTAAAACCGAGTTGGAGCTAGTACCTCCCCATATATATGTATGGAGTGGAGTTTGCAACTGAAAAGAAACTTTGTGTTCCCAACAAGCTAGGTGAAGGACGGCTTTCACACACACTTATCTCTCAGAACTGAGCATGTGGAGAGACGTTCGTTCATCTAGCACAAAGGGAACGGGTTGCAGGAGAAACTTTTACTCTGGTTTCTCAGTCTGTTTCCTAGTGCCGGTTTGAAGTTCCTGCAGTTTTCACTGTAAAACCGAGTTGGAGCTAGTACCTCCCCATATATATGTATGGAGTGGAGTTGCAACTGAAAAGAAACTTTGTGTTCCCAACAAGCTAGGTGAAGGACGGCTTTCACACACACTTATCTCTCAGAACTGAGCATGTGGAGAGACGTTCGTTCATCTAGCACAAAGGGAACGGGTTGCAGGAGAAACTTTTACTCTGGTTTCTCAGTCTGTTTCCTAGTGCCGGTTTGAAGTTCCTGCAGTTTTCACTGTAAAACCGAGTTGGAGCTAGTACCTCCCCATATATATGTATGGAGTGGAGTTTGCAACTGAAAAGAAACTTTGTGTTCCCAACAAGCTAGGTGAAGGACGGCTTTCACACACACTTATCTCTCAGAACTGAGCATGTGGAGAGACGTTCGTTCATCTAGCACAAAGGGAACGGGTTGCAGGAGAAACTTTTACTCTGGTTTCTCAGTCTGTTTCCTAGTGCCGGTTTGAAGTTCCTGCAGTTTTCACTGTAAAACCGAGTTGGAGCTAGTACCTCCCCATATATATGTATGGAGTGGAGTCTTGCAACTGAAAAGAAACTTTGTGTTCCCAACAAGCTAGGTGAAGGACGGCTTTCACACACACTTATCTCTCAGAACTGAGCATGTGGAGAGACGTTCGTTCATCTAGCACAAAGGGAACGGGTTGCAGGAGAAACTTTTACTCTGGTTTCTCAGTCTGTTTCCTAGTGCCGGTTTGAAGTTCCTGCAGTTTTCACTGTAAAACCGAGTTGGAGCTAGTACCTCCCCATATATATGTATGGAGTGGAGTTTGCAACTGAAAAGAAACTTTGTGTTCCCAACAAGCTAGGTGAAGGACGGCTTTCACACACACTTATCTCTCAGAACTGAGCATGTGGAGAGACGTTCGTTCATCTAGCACAAAGGGAACGGGTTGCAGGAGAAACTTTTACTCTGGTTTCTCAGTCTGTTTCCTAGTGCCGGTTTGAAGTTCCTGCAGTTTTCACTGTAAAACCGAGTTGGAGCTAGTACCTCCCCATATATATGTATGGAGTGGAGTTTGCAACTGAAAAGAAACTTTGTGTTCCCAACAAGCTAGGTGAAGGACGGCTTTCACACACACTTATCTCTCAGAACTGAGCATGTGGAGAGACGTTCGTTCATCTAGCACAAAGGGAACGGGTTGCAGGAGAAACTTTTACTCTGGTTTCTCAGTCTGTTTCCTAGTGCCGGTTTGAAGTTCCTGCAGTTTTCACTGTAAAACCGAGTTGGAGCTAGTACCTCCCCATATATATGTATGGAGTGGAGTTTGCAACTGAAAAGAAACTTTGTGTTCCCAACAAGCTAGGTGAAGGACGGCTTTCACACACACTTATCTCTCAGAACTGAGCATGTGGAGAGACGTTCGTTCATCTAGCACAAAGGGAACGGGTTGCAGGAGAAACTTTTACTCTGGTTTCTCAGTCTGTTTCCTAGTGCCGGTTTGAAGTTCCTGCAGTTTTCACTGTAAAACAGAGTTGGAGCTAGTACCTCCCCATATATATGTATGGAGTGGAGTTTGCAACTGAAAAGAAACTTTGTGTTCCCAACAAGCTAGGTGAAGGACGGCTTTCACACACACTTATCTCTCAGAACTGAGCATGTGGAGAGACGTTCGTTCATCTAGCACAAAGGGAACGGGTTGCAGGAGAAACTTTTACTCTGGTTTCTCAGTCTGTTTCCTAGTGCCGGTTTGAAGTTCCTGCAGTTTTCACTGTAAAACCGAGTTGGAGCTAGTACCTCCCCATATATATGTATGGAGTGGAGTTTGCAAGTGAAAAGAAACTTTGTGTTCCCAACAAGCTAGGTGAAGGACGGCTTTCACACACACTTATCTCTCAGAACTGAGCATGTGGAGAGACGTTCGTTCATCTAGCACAAAGGGAACGGGTTGCAGGAGAAACTTTTACTCTGGTTTCTCAGTCTGTTTCCTAGTGCCGGTTTGAAGTTCCTGCAGTTTTCACTGTAAAACCGAGTTGGAGCTAGTACCTCCCCATATATATGTATGGAGTGGAGTTTGCAACTGAAAAGAAACTTTGTGTTCCCAACAAGCTAGGTGAAGGACGGCTTTCACACACACTTATCTCTCAGAACTGAGCATGTGGAGAGACGTTCGTTCATCTAGCACAAAGGGAACGGGTTGCAGGAGAAACTTTTACTCTGGTTTCTCAGTCTGTTTCCTAGTGCCGGTTTGAAGTTCCTGCAGTTTTCACTGTAAAACCGAGTTGGAGCTAGTACCTACCCATATATATGTATGGAGTGGAGTTTGCAACTGAAAAGAATCTTTGTGTTCCCAACAAGCTAGGTGAAGGACGGCTTTCACACACACTTATCTCTCAGAACTGAGCATGTGGAGAGACGTTCGTTCATCTAGCACAAAGGGAACGGGTTGCAGGAGAAACTTTTACTCTGGTTTCTCAGTCTGTTTCCTAGTGCCGGTTTGAAGTTCCTGCAGTTTTCACTGTAAAACCGAGTTGGAGCTAGTACCTCCCCATATATATGTATGGAGTGGAGTTTGCAACTGAAAAGAAACTTTGTGTTCCCAACAAGCTAGGTGAAGGACGGCTTTCACACACACTTATCTCTCAGAACTGAGCATGTGGAGAGACGTTCGTTCATCTAGCACAAAGGGAACGGGTTGCAGGAGAAACTTTTACTCTGGTTTCTCAGTCTGTTTCCTAGTGCCGGTTTGAAGTTCCTGCAGTTTTCACTGTAAAACCGAGTTGGAGCTAGTACCTCCCCATATATATGTATGGAGTGGAGTTTGCAACTGAAAAGAAACTTTGTGTTCCCAACAAGCTAGGTGAAGGACGGCTTTCACACACACTTATCTCTCAGAACTGAGCATGTGGAGAGACGTTCGTTCATCTAGCACAAAGGGAACGGGTTGCAGGAGAAACTTTTACTCTGGTTTCTCAGTCTGTTTCCTAGTGCCGGTTTGAAGTTCCTGCAGTTTTCACTGTAAAACCGAGTTGGAGCTAGTACCTCCCCATATATATGTATGGAGTGGAGTTTGCAACTGAAAAGAAACTTTGTGTTCCCAACAAGCTAGGTGAAGGACGGCTTTCACACACACTTATCTCTCAGAACTGAGCATGTGGAGAGACGTTCGTTCATCTAGCACAAAGGGAACGGGTTGCAGGAGAAACTTTTACTCTGGTTTCTCAGTCTGTTTCCTAGTGCCGGTTTGAAGTTCCTGCAGTTTTCACTGTAAAACCGAGTTGGAGCTAGTACCTCCCCATATATATGTATGGAGTGGAGTTTGCAACTGAAAAGAAACTTTGTGTTCCCAACAAGCTAGGTGAAGGACGGCTTTCACACACACTTATCTCTCAGAACTGAGCATGTGGAGAGACGTTCGTTCATCTAGCACAAAGGGAACGGGTTGCAGGAGAAACTTTTACTCTGGTTTCTCAGTCTGTTTCCTAGTGCCGGTTTGAAGTTCCTGCAGTTTTCACTGTAAAACCGAGTTGGAGCTAGTACCTCCCCATATATATGTATGGAGTGGAGTTTGCAACTGAAAAGAACTTTGTGTTCCCAACAAGCTAGGTGAAGGACGGCTTTCACACACAATTATCTCTCAGAACTGAGCATGTGGAGAGACGTTCGTTCATCTAGCACAAAGGGAACGGGTTGCAGGAGAAACTTTTACTCTGGTTTCTCAGTCTGTTTCCTAGTGCCGGTTTGAAGTTCCTGCAGTTTTCACTGTAAAACCGAGTTGGAGCTAGTACCTCCCCATATATATGTATGGAGTGGAGTTTGCAACTGAAAAGAAACTTTGTGTTCCCAACAAGCTAGGTGAAGGACGGCTTTCACACACACTTATCTCTCAGAACTGAGCATGTGGAGAGACGTTCGTTCATCTAGCACAAAGGGAACGGGTTGCAGGAGAAACTTTTACTCTGGTTTCTCAGTCTGTTTCCTAGTGCCGGTTTGAAGTTCCTGCAGTTTTCACTGTAAAACCGAGTTGGAGCTAGTACCTCCCCATATATATGTATGGAGTGGAGTTTGCAACTGAAAAGAAACTTTGTGTTCCCAACAAGCTAGGTGAAGGACGGCTTTCACACACACTTATCTCTCAGAACTGAGCATGTGGAGAGACGTTCGTTCATCTAGCACAAAGGGAACGGTTTGCAGGAGAAACTTTTACTCTGGTTTCTCAGTCTGTTTCCTAGTGCCGGTTTGAAGTTCCTGCAGTTTTCACTGTAAAACCGAGTTGGAGCTAGTACCTCCCCATATATATGTATGGAGTGGAGTTTGCAACTGAAAACAATACTTTGTGTTCCCAACAAGCTAGGTGAAGGACGGCTTTCACACACACTTATCTCTCAGAACTGAGCATGTGGAGAGACGTTCGTTCATCTAGCACAAAGGGAACGGGTTGCAGGAGAAACTTTTACTCTGGTTTCTCAGTCTGTTTCCTAGTGCCGGTTTGAAGTTCCTGCAGTTTTCACTGTAAAACCGAGTTGGAGCTTAGTACCTCCCCATATATATGTATGGAGTGGAGTTTGCAACTGAAAAGAAACTTTGTGTTCCCAACAAGCTAGGTGAAGGACGGCTTTCACACACACTTATCTCTCAGAACTGAGCATGTGGAGAGACGTTCGTTCATCTAGCACAAAGGGAACGGGTTGCAGGAGAAACTTTTACTCTGGTTTCTCAGTCTGTTTCCTAGTGCCGGTTTGAAGTTCCTGCAGTTTTCACTGTAAAACCGAGTTGGAGCTAGTACCTCCCCATATATATGTATGGAGTGGAGTTTGCAAGTGAAAAGAAACTTTGTGTTCCCAACAAGCTAGGTGAAGGACGGCTTTCACACACACTTATCTCTCAGAACTGAGCATGTGGAGAGACGTTCGTTCATCTAGCACAAAGGGAACGGGTTGCAGGAGAAACTTTTACTCTGGTTTCTCAGTCTGTTTCCTAGTGCCGGTTTGAAGTTCCTGCAGTTTTCACTGTAAAACCGAGTTGGAGCTAGTACCTCCCCATATATATGTATGGAGTGGAGTTTGCAACTGAAAAGAAACTTTGTGTTCCCAACAAGCTAGGTGAAGGACGGCTTTCACACACACTTATCTCTCAGAACTGAGCATGTGGAGAGACGTTCGTTCATCTAGCACAAAGGGAACGGGTTGCAGGAGAAACTTTTACTCTGGTTTCTCAGTCTGTTTCCTAGTGCCGGTTTGAAGTTCCTGCAGTTTTCACTGTAAAACCGAGTTGGAGCTAGTACCTCCCCATATATATGTATGGAGTGGAGTTTGCAACTGAAAAGAAACTTTGTGTTCCCAACAAGCTAGGTGAAGGACGGCTTTCACACACACTTATCTCTCAGAACTGAGCATGTGGAGAGACGTTCGTTCATCTAGCACAAAGGGAACGGGTTGCAGGAGAAACTTTTACTCTGGTTTCTCAGTCTGTTTCCTAGTGCCGGTTTGAAGTTCCTGCAGTTTTCACTGTAAACCGAGTTGGAGCTAGTACCTCCCCATATATATGTATGGAGTGGAGTTTGCAACTGAAAAGAAACTTTGTGTTCCCAACAAGCTAGGTGAAGGACGGCTTTCACACACACTTATCTCTCAGAACTGAGCATGTGGAGAGACGTTCGTTCATCTAGCACAAAGGGAACGGGTTGCAGGAGAAACTTTTACTCTGGTTTCTCAGTCTGTTTCCTAGTGCCGGTTTGAAGTTCCTGCAGTTTTCACTGTAAAACCGAGTTGGAGCTAGTACCTCCCCATATATATGTATGGAGTGGAGTTTGCAACTGAAAAGAAACTTTGTGTTCCCAACAAGCTAGGTGAAGGACGGCTTTCACACACACTTATCTCTCAGAACTGAGCATGTGGAGAGACGTTCGTTCATCTAGCACAAAGGGAACGGGTTGCAGGAGAAACTTTTACTCTGGTTTCTCAGTCTGTTTCCTAGTGCCGGTTTGAAGTTCCTGCAGTTTTCACTGTAAAACCGAGTTGGAGCTAGTACCTCCCCATATATATGTATGGAGTGGAGTTTGCAACTGAAAAGAAACTTTGTGTTCCCAACAAGCTAGGTGAAGGACGGCTTTCACACACACTTATCTCTCAGAACTGAGCATGTGGAGAGACGTTCGTTCATCTAGCACAAAGGGAACGGGTTGCAGGAGAAACTTTTACTCTGGTTTCTCAGTCTGTTTCCTAGTGCCGGTTTGAAGTTCCTGCAGTTTTCACTGTAAAACCGAGTTGGAGCTAGTACCTCCCCATATATATGTATGGAGTGGAGTTTGCAACTGAAAAGAAACTTTGTGTTCCCAACAAGCTAGGTGAAGGACGGCTTTCACACACACTTATCTCTCAGAACTGAGCATGTGGAGAGACGTTCGTTCATCTAGCACAAAGGGAACGGGTTGCAGGAGAAACTTTTACTCTGGTTTCTCAGTCTGTTTCCTAGTGCCGGTTTGAAGTTCCTGCAGTTTTCACTGTAAAACCGAGTTGGAGCTAGTACCTCCCCATATATATGTATGGAGTGGAGTTTGCAACTGAAAAGAAACTTTGTGTTCCCAACAAGCTAGGTGAAGGACGGCTTTCACACACACTTATCTCTCAGAACTGAGCATGTGGAGAGACGTTCGTTCATCTAGCACAAAGGGAACGGGTTGCAGGAGAAACTTTTACTCTGGTTTCTCAGTCTGTTTCCTAGTGCCGGTTTGAAGTTCCTGCAGTTTTCACTGTAAAACCGAGTTGGAGCTAGTACCTCCCCATATATATGTATGGAGTGGAGTTTGCAACTGAAAAGAAACTTTGTGTTCCCAACAAGCTAGGTGAAGGACGGCTTTCACACACACTTATCTCTCAGAACTGAGCATGTGGAGAGACGTTCGTTCATCTAGCACAAAGGGAACGGGTTGCAGGAGAAACTTTTACTCTGGTTTCTCAGTCTGTTTCCTAGTGCCGGTTTGAAGTTCCTGCAGTTTTCACTGTAAAACCGAGTTGGAGCTAGTACCTCCCCATATATATGTATGGAGTGGAGTTTGCAACTGAAAAGAAACTTTGTGTTCCCAACAAGCTAGGTGAAGGACGGCTTTCACACACACTTATCTCTCAGAACTGAGCATGTGGAGAGACGTTCGTTCATCTAGCACAAAGGGAACGGGTTGCAGGAGAAACTTTTACTCTGGTTTCTCAGTCTGTTTCCTAGTGCCGGTTTGAAGTTCCTGCAGTTTTCACTGTAAAACCGAGTTGGAGCTAGTACCTCCCCATATATATGTATGGAGTGGAGTTTGCAACTGAAAAGAAACTTTGTGTTCCCAACAAGCTAGGTGAAGGACGGCTTTCACACACACTTATCTCTCAGAACTGAGCATGTGGAGAGACGTTCGTTCATCTAGCACAAAGGGAACGGGTTGCAGGAGAAACTTTTACTCTGGTTTCTCAGTCTGTTTCCTAGTGCCGGTTTGAAGTTCCTGCAGTTTTCACTGTAAAACCGAGTTGGAGCTAGTACCTCCCCATATATATGTATGGAGTGGAGTTTGCAACTGAAAAGAAACTTTGTGTTCCCAACAAGCTAGGTGAAGGACGGCTTTCACACACACTTATCTCTCAGAACTGAGCATGTGGAGAGACGTTCGTTCATCTAGCACAAAGGGAACGGGTTGCAGGAGAAACTTTTACTCTGGTTTCTCAGTCTGTTTCCTAGTGCCGGTTTGAAGTTCCTGCAGTTTTCACTGTAAAACCGAGTTGGAGCTAGTACCTCCCCATATATATGTATGGAGTGGAGTTTGCAACTGAAAAGAAACTTTGTGTTCCCAACAAGCTAGGTGAAGGACGGCTTTCACACACACTTATCTCTCAGAACTGAGCATGTGGAGAGACGTTCGTTCATCTAGCACAAAGGGAACGGGTTGCAGGAGAAACTTTTACTCTGGTTTCTCAGTCTGTTTCCTAGTGCCGGTTTGAAGTTCCTGCAGTTTTCACTGTAAAACCGAGTTGGAGCTAGTACCTCCCCATATATATGTATGGAGTGGAGTTTGCAACTGAAAAGAAACTTTGTGTTCCCAACAAGCTAGGTGAAGGACGGCTTTCACACACACTTATCTCTCAGAACTGAGCATGTGGAGAGACGTTCGTTCATCTAGCACAAAGGGAACGGGTTGCAGGAGAAACTTTTACTCTGGTTTCTCAGTCTGTTTCCTAGTGCCGGTTTGAAGTTCCTGCAGTTTTCACTGTAAAACCGAGTTGGAGCTAGTACCTCCCCATATATATGTATGGAGTGGAGTTTGCAACTGAAAAGAAACTTTGTGTTCCCAACAAGCTAGGTGAAGGACGGCTTTCACACACACTTATCTCTCAGAACTGAGCATGTGGAGAGACGTTCGTTCATCTAGCACAAAGGGAACGGGTTGCAGGAGAAACTTTTACTCTGGTTTCTCAGTCTGTTTCCTAGTGCCGGTTTGAAGTTCCTGCAGTTTTCACTGTAAAACCGAGTTGGAGCTAGTACCTCCCCATATATATGTATGGAGTGGAGTTTGCAACTGAAAAGAAACTTTGTGTTCCCAACAAGCTAGGTGAAGGACGGCTTTCACACACACTTATCTCTCAGAACTGAGCATGTGGAGAGACGTTCGTTCATCTAGCACAAAGGGAACGGGTTGCAGGAGAAACTTTTACTCTGGTTTCTCAGTCTGTTTCCTAGTGCCGGTTTGAAGTTCCTGCAGTTTTCACTGTAAAACCGAGTTGGAGCTAGTACCTCCCCATATATATGTATGGAGTGGAGTTTGCAACTGAAAAGAAACTTTGTGTTCCCAACAAGCTAGGTGAAGGACGGCTTTCACACACACTTATCTCTCAGAACTGAGCATGTGGAGAGACGTTCGTTCATCTAGCACAAAGGGAACGGGTTGCAGGAGAAACTTTTACTCTGGTTTCTCAGTCTGTTTCCTAGTGCCGGTTTGAAGTTCCTGCAGTTTTCACTGTAAAACCGAGTTGGAGCTAGTACCTCCCCATATATATGTATGGAGTGGAGTTTGCAACTGAAAAGAAACTTTGTGTTCCCAACAAGCTAGGTGAAGGACGGCTTTCACACACACTTATCTCTCAGAACTGAGCATGTGGAGAGACGTTCGTTCATCTAGCACAAAGGGAACGGGTTGCAGGAGAAACTTTTACTCTGGTTTCTCAGTCTGTTTCCTAGTGCCGGTTTGAAGTTCCTGCAGTTTTCACTGTAAAACCGAGTTGGAGCTAGTACCTCCCCATATATATGTATGGAGTGGAGTTTGCAACTGAAAAGAAACTTTGTGTTCCCAACAAGCTAGGTGAAGGACGGCTTTCACACACACTTATCTCTCAGAACTGAGCATGTGGAGAGACGTTCGTTCATCTAGCACAAAGGGAACGGGTTGCAGGAGAAACTTTTACTCTGGTTTCTCAGTCTGTTTCCTAGTGCCGGTTTGAAGTTCCTGCAGTTTTCACTGTAAAACCGAGTTGGAGCTAGTACCTCCCCATATATATGTATGGAGTGGAGTTTGCAACTGAAAAGAAACTTTGTGTTCCCAACAAGCTAGGTGAAGGACGGCTTTCACACACACTTATCTCTCAGAACTGAGCATGTGGAGAGACGTTCGTTCATCTAGCACAAAGGGAACGGGTTGCAGGAGAAACTTTTACTCTGGTTTCTCAGTCTGTTTCCTAGTGCCGGTTTGAAGTTCCTGCAGTTTTCACTGTAAAACCGAGTTGGAGCTAGTACCTCCCCATATATATGTATGGAGTGGAGTTTGCAACTGAAAAGAAACTTTGTGTTCCCAACAAGCTAGGTGAAGGACGGCTTTCACACACACTTATCTCTCAGAACTGAGCATGTGGAGAGACGTTCGTTCATCTAGCACAAAGGGAACGGGTTGCAGGAGAAACTTTTACTCTGGTTTCTCAGTCTGTTTCCTAGTGCCGGTTTGAAGTTCCTGCAGTTTTCACTGTAAAACCGAGTTGGAGCTAGTACCTCCCCATATATATGTATGGAGTGGAGTTTGCAACTGAAAAGAAACTTTGTGTTCCCAACAAGCTAGGTGAAGGACGGCTTTCACACACACTTATCTCTCAGAACTGAGCATGTGGAGAGACGTTCGTTCATCTAGCACAAAGGGAACGGGTTGCAGGAGAAACTTTTACTCTGGTTTCTCAGTCTGTTTCCTAGTGCCGGTTTGAAGTTCCTGCAGTTTTCACTGTAAAACCGAGTTGGAGCTAGTACCTCCCCATATATATGTATGGAGTGGAGTTTGCAACTGAAAAGAAACTTTGTGTTCCCAACAAGCTAGGTGAAGGACGGCTTTCACACACACTTATCTCTCAGAACTGAGCATGTGGAGAGACGTTCGTTCATCTAGCACAAAGGGAACGGGTTGCAGGAGAAACTTTTACTCTGGTTTCTCAGTCTGTTTCCTAGTGCCGGTTTGAAGTTCCTGCAGTTTTCACTGTAAAACCGAGTTGGAGCTAGTACCTCCCCATATATATGTATGGAGTGGAGTTTGCAACTGAAAAGAAACTTTGTGTTCCCAACAAGCTAGGTGAAGGACGGCTTTCACACACACTTATCTCTCAGAACTGAGCATGTGGAGAGACGTTCGTTCATCTAGCACAAAGGGAACGGGTTGCAGGAGAAACTTTTACTCTGGTTTCTCAGTCTGTTTCCTAGTGCCGGTTTGAAGTTCCTGCAGTTTTCACTGTAAAACCGAGTTGGAGCTAGTACCTCCCCATATATATGTATGGAGTGGAGTTTGCAACTGAAAAGAAACTTTGTGTTCCCAACAAGCTAGGTGAAGGACGGCTTTCACACACACTTATCTCTCAGAACTGAGCATGTGGAGAGACGTTCGTTCATCTAGCACAAAGGGAACGGGTTGCAGGAGAAACTTTTACTCTGGTTTCTCAGTCTGTTTCCTAGTGCCGGTTTGAAGTTCCTGCAGTTTTCACTGTAAAACCGAGTTGGAGCTAGTACCTCCCCATATATATGTATGGAGTGGAGTTTGCAACTGAAAAGAAACTTTGTGTTCCCAACAAGCTAGGTGAAGGACGGCTTTCACACACACTTATCTCTCAGAACTGAGCATGTGGAGAGACGTTCGTTCATCTAGCACAAAGGGAACGGGTTTGCAGGAGAAACTTTTACTCTGGTTTCTCAGTCTGTTTCCTAGTGCCGGTTTGAAGTTCCTGCAGTTTTCACTGTAAAACCGAGTTGGAGCTAGTACCTCCCCATATATATGTATGGAGTGGAGTTTGCAACTGAAAAGAAACTTTGTGTTCCCAACAAGCTAGGTGAAGGACGGCTTTCACACACACTTATCTCTCAGAACTGAGCATGTGGAGAGACGTTCGTTCATCTAGCACAAAGGGAACGGGTTGCAGGAGAAACTTTTACTCTGGTTTCTCAGTCTGTTTCCTAGTGCCGGTTTGAAGTTCCTGCAGTTTTCACTGTAAAACCGAGTTGGAGCTAGTACCTCCCCATATATATGTATGGAGTGGAGTTTGCAACTGAAAAGAAACTTTGTGTTCCCAACAAGCTAGGTGAAGGACGGCTTTCACACACACTTATCTCTCAGAACTGAGCATGTGGAGAGACGTTCGTTCATCTAGCACAAAGGGAACGGGTTGCAGGAGAAACTTTTACTCTGGTTTCTCAGTCTGTTTCCTAGTGCCGGTTTGAAGTTCCTGCAGTTTTCACTGTAAAACCGAGTTGGAGCTAGTACCTCCCCATATATATGTATGGAGTGGAGTTTGCAACTGAAAAGAAACTTTGTGTTCCCAACAAGCTAGGTGAAGGACGGCTTTCACACACACTTATCTCTCAGAACTGAGCATGTGGAGAGACGTTCGTTCATCTAGCACAAAGGGAACGGGTTGCAGGAGAAACTTTTACTCTGGTTTCTCAGTCTGTTTCCTAGTGCCGGTTTGAAGTTCCTGCAGTTTTCACTGTAAAACCGAGTTGGAGCTAGTACCTCCCCATATATATGTATGGAGTGGAGTTTGCAACTGAAAAGAAACTTTGTGTTCCCAACAAGCTAGGTGAAGGACGGCTTTCACACACACTTATCTCTCAGAACTGAGCATGTGGAGAGACGTTCGTTCATCTAGCACAAAGGGAACGGGTTGCAGGAGAAACTTTTACTCTGGTTTCTCAGTCTGTTTCCTAGTGCCGGTTTGAAGTTCCTGCAGTTTTCACTGTAAAACCGAGTTGGAGCTAGTACCTCCCCATATATATGTATGGAGTGGAGTTTGCAACTGAAAAGAAACTTTGTGTTCCCAACAAGCTAGGTGAAGGACGGCTTTCACACACACTTATCTCTCAGAACTGAGCATGTGGAGAGACGTTCGTTCATCTAGCACAAAGGGAACGGGTTGCAGGAGAAACTTTTACTCTGGTTTCTCAGTCTGTTTCCTAGTGCCGGTTTGAAGTTCCTGCAGTTTTCACTGTAAAACCGAGTTGGAGCTAGTACCTCCCCATATATATGTATGGAGTGGAGTTTGCAACTGAAAAGAAACTTTGTGTTCCCAACAAGCTAGGTGAAGGACGGCTTTCACACACACTTATCTCTCAGAACTGAGCATGTGGAGAGACGTTCGTTCATCTAGCACAAAGGGAACGGGTTGCAGGAGAAACTTTTACTCTGGTTTCTCAGTCTGTTTCCTAGTGCCGGTTTGAAGTTCCTGCAGTTTTCACTGTAAAACCGAGTTGGAGCTAGTACCTCCCCATATATATGTATGGAGTGGAGTTTGCAACTGAAAAGAAACTTTGTGTTCCCAACAAGCTAGGTGAAGGACGGCTTTCACACACACTTATCTCTCAGAACTGAGCATGTGGAGAGACGTTCGTTCATCTAGCACAAAGGGAACGGGTTGCAGGAGAAACTTTTACTCTGGTTTCTCAGTCTGTTTCCTAGTGCCGGTTTGAAGTTCCTGCAGTTTTCACTGTAAAACCGAGTTGGAGCTAGTACCTCCCCATATATATGTATGGAGTGGAGTTTGCAACTGAAAAGAAACTTTGTGTTCCCAACAAGCTAGGTGAAGGACGGCTTTCACACACACTTATCTCTCAGAACTGAGCATGTGGAGAGACGTTCGTTCATCTAGCACAAAGGGAACGGGTTGCAGGAGAAACTTTTACTCTGGTTTCTCAGTCTGTTTCCTAGTGCCGGTTTGAAGTTCCTGCAGTTTTCACTGTAAAACCGAGTTGGAGCTAGTACCTCCCCATATATATGTATGGAGTGGAGTTTGCAACTGAAAAGAACTTTGTGTTCCCAACAAGCTAGGTGAAGGACGGCTTTCACACACACTTATCTCTCAGAACTGAGCATGTGGAGAGACGTTCGTTCATCTAGCACAAAGGGAACGGGTTGCAGGAGAAACTTTTACTCTGGTTTCTCAGTCTGTTTCCTAGTGCCGGTTTGAAGTTCCTGCAGTTTTCACTGTAAAACCGAGTTGGAGCTAGTACCTCCCCATATATATGTATGGAGTGGAGTTTGCAACTGAAAAGAAACTTTGTGTTCCCAACAAGCTAGGTGAAGGACGGCTTTCACACACACTTATCTCTCAGAACTGAGCATGTGGAGAGACGTTCGTTCATCTAGCACAAAGGGAACGGGTTGCAGGAGAAACTTTTACTCTGGTTTCTCAGTCTGTTTCCTAGTGCCGGTTTGAAGTTCCTGCAGTTTTCACTGTAAAACCGAGTTGGAGCTAGTACCTCCCCATATATATGTATGGAGTGGAGTTTGCAACTGAAAAGAAACTTTGTGTTCCCAACAAGCTAGGTGAAGGACGGCTTTCACACACACTTATCTCTCAGAACTGAGCATGTGGAGAGACGTTCGTTCATCTAGCACAAAGGGAACGGGTTGCAGGAGAAACTTTTACTCTGGTTTCTCAGTCTGTTTCCTAGTGCCGGTTTGAAGTTCCTGCAGTTTTCACTGTAAAACCGAGTTGGAGCTAGTACCTCCCCATATATATGTATGGAGTGGAGTTTGCAACTGAAAAGAAACTTTGTGTTCCCAACAAGCTAGGTGAAGGACGGCTTTCACACACACTTATCTCTCAGAACTGAGCATGTGGAGAGACGTTCGTTCATCTAGCACAAAGGGAACGGTTTGCAGGAGAAACTTTTACTCTGGTTTCTCAGTCTGTTTCCTAGTGCCGGTTTGAAGTTCCTGCAGTTTTCACTGTAAAACCGAGTTGGAGCTAGTACCTCCCCATATATATGTATGGAGTGGAGTTTGCAACTGAAAAGAAACTTTGTGTTCCCAACAAGCTAGGTGAAGGACGGCTTTCACACACACTTATCTCTCAGAACTGAGCATGTGGAGAGACGTTCGTTCATCTAGCACAAAGGGAACGGGTTGCAGGAGAAACTTTTACTCTGGTTTCTCAGTCTGTTTCCTAGTGCCGGTTTGAAGTTCCTGCAGTTTTCACTGTAAAACCGAGTTGGAGCTAGTACCTCCCCATATATATGTATGGAGTGGAGTTTGCAACTGAAAAGAAACTTTGTGTTCCCAACAAGCTAGGTGAAGGACGGCTTTCACACACACTTATCTCTCAGAACTGAGCATGTGGAGAGACGTTCGTTCATCTAGCACAAAGGGAACGGTTGCAGGAGAAACTTTTACTCTGGTTTCTCAGTCTGTTTCCTAGTGCCGGTTTGAAGTTCCTGCAGTTTTCACTGTAAAACCGAGTTGGAGCTAGTACCTCCCATATATATGTATGGAGTGGAGTTTGCAACTGAAAAGAAACTTTGTGTTCCCAACAAGCTAGGTGAAGGACGGCTTTCACACACACTTATCTCTCAGAACTGAGCATGTGGAGAGACGTTCGTTCATCTAGCACAAAGGGAACGGGTTGCAGGAGAAACTTTTACTCTGGTTTCTCAGTCTGTTTCCTAGTGCCGGTTTGAAGTTCCTGCAGTTTTCACTGTAAAACCGAGTTGGAGCTAGTACCTCCCCATATATATGTATGGAGTGGAGTTTGCAACTGAAAAGAAACTTTGTGTTCCCAACAAGCTAGGTGAAGGACGGCTTTCACACACACTTATCTCTCAGAACTGAGCATGTGGAGAGACGTTCGTTCATCTAGCACAAAGGGAACGGGTTGCAGGAGAAACTTTTACTCTGGTTTCTCAGTCTGTTTCCTAGTGCCGGTTTGAAGTTCCTGCAGTTTTCACTGTAAAACCGAGTTGGAGCTAGTACCTCCCCATATATATGTATGGAGTGGAGTTTGCAACTGAAAAGAAACTTTGTGTTCCCAACAAGCTAGGTGAAGGACGGCTTTCACACACACTTATCTCTCAGAACTGAGCATGTGGAGAGACGTTCGTTCATCTAGCACAAAGGGAACGGGTTGCAGGAGAAACTTTACTCTGGTTTCTCAGTCTGTTTCCTAGTGCCGGTTTGAAGTTCCTGCAGTTTTCACTGTAAAACCGAGTTGGAGCTAGTACCTCCCCATATATATGTATGGAGTGGAGTTTGCAACTGAAAAGAAACTTTGTGTTCCCAACAAGCTAGGTGAAGGACGGCTTTCACACACACTTATCTCTCAGAACTGAGCATGTGGAGAGACGTTCGTTCATCTAGCACAAAGGGAACGGGTTGCAGGAGAAACTTTTACTCTGGTTTCTCAGTCTGTTTCCTAGTGCCGGTTTGAAGTTCCTGCAGTTTTCACTGTAAAACCGAGTTGGAGCTAGTACCTCCCCATATATATGTATGGAGTGGAGTTTGCAACTGAAAAGAAACTTTGTGTTCCCAACAAGCTAGGTGAAGGACGGCTTTCACACACACTTATCTCTCAGAACTGAGCATGTGGAGAGACGTTCGTTCATCTAGCACAAAGGGAACGGGTTGCAGGAGAAACTTTTACTCTGGTTTCTCAGTCTGTTTCCTAGTGCCGGTTTGAAGTTCCTGCAGTTTTCACTGTAAAACCGAGTTGGAGCTAGTACCTCCCCATATATATGTATGGAGTGGAGTTTGCAACTGAAAAGAAACTTTGTGTTCCCAACAAGCTAGGTGAAGGACGGCTTTCACACACACTTATCTCTCAGAACTGAGCATGTGGAGAGACGTTCGTTCATCTAGCACAAAGGGAACGGGTTGCAGGAGAACTTTTACTCTGGTTTCTCAGTCTGTTTCCTAGTGCCGGTTTGAAGTTCCTGCAGTTTTCACTGTAAAACCGAGTTGGAGCTAGTACCTCCCCATATATATGTAATGGAGTGGAGTTTGCAACTGAAAAGATACTTTGTGTTCCCAACAAGCTAGGTGAAGGACGGCTTTCACACACACTTATCTCTCAGAAATGAGCATGTGGAGAGACGTTCGTTCATCTAGCACAAAGGGAACGGGTTGCAGGAGAAACTTTTACTCTGGTTTCTCAGTCTGTTTCCTAGTGCCGGTTTGAAGTTCCTGCAGTTTTCACTGTAAAACCGAGTTGGAGCTAGTACCTCCCCATATATATGTATGGAGTGGAGTTTGCAACTGAAAAGAAACTTTGTGTTCCCAACAAGCTAGGTGAAGGACGGCTTTCACACACACTTATCTCTCAGAACTGAGCATGTGGAGAGACGTTCGTTCATCTAGCACAAAGGGAACGGGTTGCAGGAGAAACTTTTACTCTGGTTTCTCAGTCTGTTTCCTAGTGCCGGTTTGAAGTTCCTGCAGTTTTCACTGTAAAACCGAGTTGGAGCTAGTACCTCCCCATATATATGTATGGAGTGGAGTTTGCAACTGAAAAGAAACTTTGTGTTCCCAACAAGCTAGGTGAAGGACGGCTTTCACACACACTTATCTCTCAGAACTGAGCATGTGGAGAGACGTTCGTTCATCTAGCACAAAGGGAACGGGTTGCAGGAGAAACTTTACTCTGGTTTCTCAGTCTGTTTCCTAGTGCCGGTTTGAAGTTCCTGCAGTTTTCACTGTAAAACCGAGTTGGAGCTAGTACCTCCCCATATATATGTATGGAGTGGAGTTTGCAACTGAAAAGAAACTTTGTGTTCCCAAGAAGCTAGGTGAAGTACGGCTTTCACACACACTTGTCTCTCAGAACTGAGCATATGAAAGAGACGTTCGTTCATCTAGCACAAAGGGAACGGGTTGCAGGAGAAACTTTTACTCTGGTTTCTCAGTCTGTTTCCTTAGTGCCGGTTTGAAGTTCCTGCAGTTTTCACTGTAAAACCGAGTTGGAGCTAGTACCTCTCCATATATATGTATGGAGTGGAGTTTGCAACTGAAAAGAACTTTGTGTTCCCAACAAGCTAGGTGAAGGACGGCTTCACACACACACTTAATCTCTCAGAACTGAGCATGTGGAGAGACGTTCGTTCATCTAGCACAAAGGGAACGGGTTGCAGGAGAAACTTTTACTCTGGTTTCTCAGTCTGTTTCCTAGTGCCGGTTTGAAGTTCCTGCAGTTTTCACTGTAAAACCGAGTTGGAGCTAGTACCTCCCCATATATATGTATGGAGTGGAGTTTGCAACTGAAAAGATACTTTGTGTTCCCAACAAGCTAGGTGAAGGACGGCTTTCACACACACTTATCTCTCAGAACTGAGCATGTGGAGAGACGTTCGTTCATCTAGCACAAAGGGAAAGGGTTGCAGGAGAATTTTTACTCTGGTTTCTCAGTCTGTTTCCTAGTGCCGGTTTGAAGTTCCTGCCGTTTTCACTGTAAAACCGAGTTGGAGCTAGAACCTCCCCATATATATGTATGGAGTGGAGTCTGCAACTGAAAAGAAACTTTGTGTTCCCAACAAGCTAGGTGAAGGACGGCTTTCACACACACTTATCTCTCAGAAATGAGCATGTGGAGAGACGTTCGTTCATCTAGCACCAAGGGAACGGGTTGCAGGAGAAACTTTTACTCTGGTTTCTCAGTCTGTTTCCTAGTGCCGGTTTGAAGTTCCTGCAGTTTTCACTGTAAAACCGAGTTGGAGCTAGTACCTCCCCATATGTATGTATGGAGTGGAGTTGCAACTGAAAAGATACTTTGTGTTCCCAACAAGCTAGGTGAAGGACGGCTTTCACACACACATATCTCTCAGAACTGAGCATGTGGAGAGAAGTTCGTTCATCTAGCACAAAGGGAACGGGTTGCAGGAGAAACTTTTACTCTGGTTTCTCAGTCTGTTTCCTAGTGCCGGTTTGAAGTTCCTGCAGTTTTCACTGTAAAACCGAGTTGGAGCTAGTACCTCCCCATATATATGTATGGAGATGGATGTTTGCAACTGAAAAGAAACTTTGTGTTCCCAACAAGCTAGGTGAAGGACGGCTTTCACACACACTTATCTCTCAGAACTGAGCATGTGGAGAGACGTTCGTTCATCTAGCACAAAGGGAACGGGTTGCAGGAGAAACTTTTACTCTGGTTTCTCAGTCTGTTTCCTAGTGCCGGTTTGAAGTTCCTGCAGTTTTCACTGTAAAACCGAGTTGGAGCTAGTACCTCCCCATATATATGTATGGAGTGGAGTCTGCAACTGAAAAGAAACTTTGTGTTCCCAACAAGCTAGGTGAAGGACGGCTTTCACACACACTTATCTCTCAGAACTGAGCATGTGGAGAGACGTTCGTTCATCTAGCACAAAGGGAACGGGTTGCAGGAGAAACTTTTACTCTGGTTTCTCAGTCTGTTTCCTAGTGCCGGTTTGAAGTTCCTGCAGTTTACACTGTAAAACCGATGTTGGAGCTAGTACCTCCCCATATATATGTATGGAGTGGATTTTGCAACTGAAAAGAAACTTTGTGTTCCCAACAAGCTAGGTGAAGGACGGCTTTCACACACACTTATCTCTCAGAACTGAGCATGTGGAGAGACGTTCGTTCATCTAGCACAAAGGGAACGGGTTGCAGGAGAAACTTTTACTCTGGTTTCTCAGTCTGTTTCCTAGTGCCGGTTTGAAGTTCCTGCAGTTTTCACTGTAAAACCGAGTTGGAGCTAGTACCTCCCCATATATATGTATGGAGTGGAGTTTGCAACTGAAAAGAACTTTGTGTTCCCAACAAGCTAGGTGAAGGACGGCTTTCACACACACTTATCTCTCAGAACTGAGCATGTGGAGAGACGTTCGTTCATCTAGCACAAAGGGAACGGGTTTGCAGGAGAAACTTTTACTCTGGTTTCTCAGTCTGTTTCCTAGTGCCGGTTTGAAGTTCCTGCAGTTTTCACTGTAAAACCGAGTTGGAGCTAGTACCTCCCCATATATATGTATGGAGTGGAGTTTGCAACTGAAAAGAAACTTTGTGTTCCCAACAAGCTAGGTGAAGGACGGCTTTCACACACACTTATCTCTCAGAACTGAGCATGTGGAGAGACGTTCGTTCATCTAGCACAAAGGGAACGGGTTGCAGGAGAAACTTTTACTCTGGTTTCTCAGTCTGTTTCCTAGTGCCGGTTTGAAGTTCCTGCAGTTTTCACTGTAAAACCGAGTTGGAGCTAGTACCTCCCCATATATATGTATGGAGTGGAGTTTGCAACTGAAAAGAACTTTGTGTTCCCAACAAGCTAGGTGAAGGACGGCTTTCACACACACTTATCTCTCAGAACTGAGCATGTGGAGAGACGTTCGTTCATCTAGCACAAAGGGAACGGGTTGCAGGAGAAACTTTTACTCTGGTTTCTCAGTCTGTTTCCTAGTGCCGGTTTGAAGTTCCTGCAGTTTTCACTGTAAAACCGAGTTGGAGCTAGTACCTCCCCATATATATGTATGGAGTGGAGTTTGCAACTGAAAAGAAACTTTGTGTTCCCAACAAGCTAGGTGAAGGACGGCTTTCACACACACTTATCTCTCAGAACTGAGCATGTGGAGAGACGTTCGTTCATCTAGCACAAAGGGAACGGGTTGCAGGAGAAACTTTTACTCTGGTTTCTCAGTCTGTTTCCTAGTGCCGGTTTGAAGTTCCTGCAGTTTTTCACTGTAAAACCGAGTTGGAGCTAGTACCTCCCCATATATATGTATGGAGTGGAGTTTGCAACTGAAAAGAAACTTTGTGTTCCCAACAAGCTAGGTGAAGGACGGCTTTCACACACACTTATCTCTCAGAACTGAGCATGTGGAGAGACGTTCGTTCATCTAGCACAAAGGGAACGGGTTGCAGGAGAAACATTTTACTCTGGTTTCTCAGTCTGTTTCCTAGTGCCGGTTTGAAGTTCCTGCAGTTTTCACTGTAAAACCGAGTTGGAGCTAGTACCTCCCCATATATATGTATGGAGTGGAGTTTGCAACTGAAAAGAAACTTGTGTTCCCAACAAGCTAGGTGAAGGACGGCTTTCACACACACTTATCTCTCAGAACTGAGCATGTGGAGAGACGTTCGTTCATCTAGCACAAAGGGAACGGGTTGCAGGAGAAACTTTTACTCTGGTTTCTCAGTCTGTTTCCTAGTGCCGGTTTGAAGTTCCTGCAGTTTTCACTGTAAAACCGAGTTGGAGCTAGTACCTCCCCATATATATGTATGGAGTGGAGTTTGCAACTGAAAAGAAACTTTGTGTTCCCAACAAGCTAGGTGAAGGACGGCTTTCACACACACTTATCTCTCAGAACTGAGCATGTGGAGAGACGTTCGTTCATCTAGCACAAAGGGAACGGGTTGCAGGAGAAACTTTTACTCTGGTTTCTCAGTCTGTTTCCTAGTGCCGGTTTGAAAGTTCCTGCAGTTTTCACTGTAAAACCGAGTTGGAGCTAGTACCTCCCCATATATATGTATGGAGTGGAGTTTGCAACTGAAAAGAAACTTTGTGTTCCCAACAAGCTAGGTGAAGGACGGCTTTCACACACACTTATCTCTCAGAACTGAGCATGTGGAGAGACGTTCGTTCATCTAGCACAAAGGGAACGGGTTGCAGGAGAAACTTTTACTCTGGTTTCTCAGTCTGTTTCCTAGTGCCGGTTTGAAGTTCCTGCAGTTTTCACTGTAAAACCGAGTTGGAGCTAGTACCTCCCCATATATATGTATGGAGTGGAGTTTGCAACTGAAAAGAAACTTTGTGTTCCCAACAAGCTAGGTGAAGGACGGCTTTCACACACACTTATCTCTCAGAACTGAGCATGTGGAGAGACGTTCGTTCATCTAGCACAAAGGGAACGGGTTGCAGGAGAAACTTTTACTCTGGTTTCTCAGTCTGTTTCCTAGTGCCGGTTTGAAGTTCCTGCAGTTTTCACTGTAAAACCGAGTTGGAGCTAGTATCCTCCCCATATATATGTATGGAGTGGAGTTTGCAACTGAAAAGAAACTTTGTGTTCCCAACAAGCTAGGTGAAGGACGGCTTTCACACACACTTATCTCTCAGAACTGAGCATGTGGAGAGACGTTCGTTCATCTAGCACAAAGGGAAAGGTTTGCAGGAGAACTTTACTCTGGTTTCTCAGTCTGTTTCCTAGTGCCGGTTTGAAGTTCCTGCAGTTTTCACTGTAAAACCGAGTTGGAGCTAGTAACCTCCCCATATATATGTATGGAGTGGAGTTTGCAACTGAAAAGAAACTTTGTGTTCCCAACAAGCTAGGTGAAGGACGGCTTTCACACACACTTATCTCTCAGAACTGAGCATGTGGAGAGACGTTCGTTCATCTAGCACAAAGGGAACGGGTTGCAGGAGAAACTTTTACTCTGGTTTCTCAGTCTGTTTCCTAGTGCCGGTTTGAAGTTCCTGCAGTTTTCACTGTAAAACCGAGTTGGAGCTAGTACCTCCCCATATATATGTATGGAGTGGAGTTGCAACTGAAAAGAAACTTTGTGTTCCCAACAAGCTAGGTGAAGGACGGCTTTCACACACACTTATCTCTCAGAACTGAGCATGTGGAGAGACGTTCGTTCATCTAGCACAAAGGGAACGGGTTGCAGGAGAAACTTTTACTCTGGTTTCTCAGTCTGTTTCCTAGTGCCGGTTTGAAGTTCCTGCAGTTTTCACTGTAAAACCGAGTTGGAGCTAGTACCTCCCCATATATATGTATGGAGTGGAGTTTGCAACTGAAAAGAAACTTTGTGTTCCCAACAAGCTAGGTGAAGGACGGCTTTCACACACACTTATCTCTCAGAACTGAGCATGTGGAGAGACGTTCGTTCATCTAGCACAAAGGGAACGGGTTGCAGGAGAAACTTTTACTCTGGTTTCTCAGTCTGTTTCCTAGTGCCGGTTTGAAGTTCCTGCAGTTTTCACTGTAAAACCGAGTTGGAGCTAGTACCTCCCCATATATATGTATGGAGTGGAGTTTGCAACTGAAAAGAAACTTTGTGTTCCCAACAAGCTAGGTGAAGGACGGCTTTCACACACACTTATCTCTCAGAACTGAGCATGTGGAGAGACGTTCGTTCATCTAGCACAAAGGGAACGGGTTGCAGGAGAAACTTTTACTCTGGTTTCTCAGTCTGTTTCCTAGTGCCGGTTTGAAGTTCCTGCAGTTTTCACTGTAAAACCGAGTTGGAGCTAGTACCTCCCCATATATATGTATGGAGTGGAGTTTGCAACTGAAAAGAAACTTTGTGTTCCCAACAAGCTAGGTGAAGGACGGCTTTCACACACACTTATCTCTCAGAACTGAGCATGTGGAGAGACGTTCGTTCATCTAGCACAAAGGGAACGGGTTGCAGGAGAAACTTTTACTCTGGTTTCTCAGTCTGTTTCCTAGTGCCGGTTTGAAGTTCCTGCAGTTTTCACTGTAAAACCGAGTTGGAGCTAGTACCTCCCCATATATATGTATGGAGTGGAGTTGCAACTGAAAAGAACTTTGTGTTCCCAACAAGCTAGGTGAAGGACGGCTTTCACACACACTTATCTCTCAGAACTGAGCATGTGGAGAGACGTTCGTTCATCTAGCACAAAGGGAACGGGTTGCAGGAGAAACTTTTACTCTGGTTTCTCAGTCTGTTTCCTAGTGCCGGTTTGAAGTTCCTGCAGTTTTCACTGTAAAACCGAGTTGGAGCTAGTACCTCCCCATATATATGTATGGAGTGGAGTTTGCAACTGAAAAGAAACTTTGTGTTCCCAACAAGCTAGGTGAAGGACGGCTTTCACACACACTTATCTCTCAGAACTGAGCATGTGGAGAGACGTTCGTTCATCTAGCACAAAGGGAACGGGTTGCAGGAGAAACTTTTACTCTGGTTTCTCAGTCTGTTTCCTAGTGCCGGTTTGAAGTTCCTGCAGTTTTCACTGTAAAACCGAGTTGGAGCTAGTACCTCCCCATATATATGTATGGAGTGGAGTTTGCAAGTGAAAAGAAACTTTGTGTTCCCAACAAGCTAGGTGAAGGACGGCTTTCACACACACTTATCTCTCAGAACTGAGCATGTGGAGAGACGTTCGTTCATCTAGCACAAAGGGAACGGGTTGCAGGAGAAACTTTTACTCTGGTTTCTCAGTCTGTTTCCTAGTGCCGGTTTGAAGTTCCTGCAGTTTTCACTGTAAAACCGAGTTGGAGCTAGTACCTCCCCATATATATGTATGGAGTGGAGTTTGCAACTGAAAAGAAACTTTGTGTTCCCAACAAGCTAGGTGAAGGACGGCTTTCACACACACTTATCTCTCAGAACTGAGCATGTGGAGAGACGTTCGTTCATCTAGCACAAAGGGAACGGGTTGCAGGAGAAACTTTTACTCTGGTTTCTCAGTCTGTTTCCTAGTGCCGGTTTGAAGTTCCTGCAGTTTTCACTGTAAAACCGAGTTGGAGCTAGTACCTCCCCATATATATGTATGGAGTGGAGTTTGCAACTGAAAAGAAACTTTGTGTTCCCAACAAGCTAGGTGAAGGACGGCTTTCACACACACTTATCTCTCAGAACTGAGCATGTGGAGAGACGTTCGTTCATCTAGCACAAAGGGAACGGGTTGCAGGAGAAACTTTTACTCTGGTTTCTCAGTCTGTTTCCTAGTGCCGGTTTGAAGTTCCTGCAGTTTTCACTGTAAAACCGAGTTGGAGCTAGTACCTCCCCATATATATGTATGGAGTGGAGTTTGCAACTGAAAAGAAACTTTGTGTTCCCAACAAGCTAGGTGAAGGACGGCTTTCACACACACTTATCTCTCAGAACTGAGCATGTGGAGAGACGTTCGTTCATCTAGCACAAAGGGAACGGGTTGCAGGAGAAACTTTTACTCTGGTTTCTCAGTCTGTTTCCTAGTGCCGGTTTGAAGTTCCTGCAGTTTTCACTGTAAAACCGAGTTGGAGCTAGTACCTCCCCATATATATGTATGGAGTGGAGTTTGCAACTGAAAAGAAACTTTGTGTTCCCAACAAGCTAGGTGAAGGACGGCTTTCACACACACTTATCTCTCAGAACTGAGCATGTGGAGAGACGTTCGTTCATCTAGCACAAAGGGAACGGGTTGCAGGAGAAACTTTTACTCTGGTTTCTCAGTCTGTTTCCTAGTGCCGGTTTGAAGTTCCTGCAGTTTTCACTGTAAAACCGAGTTGGAGCTAGTACCTCCCCATATATATGTATGGAGTGGAGTTTGCAACTGAAAAGAAACTTTGTGTTCCCAACAAGCTAGGTGAAGGACGGCTTTCACACACACTTATCTCTCAGAACTGAGCATGTGGAGAGACGTTCGTTCATCTAGCACAAAGGGAACGGGTTGCAGGAGAAACTTTTACTCTGGTTTCTCAGTCTGTTTCCTAGTGCCGGTTTGAAGTTCCTGCAGTTTTCACTGTAAAACCGAGTTGGAGCTAGTACCTCCCCATATATATGTATGGAGTGGAGTTTGCAACTGAAAAGAAACTTTGTGTTCCCAACAAGCTAGGTGAAGGACGGCTTTCACACACACTTATCTCTCAGAACTGAGCATGTGGAGAGACGTTCGTTCATCTAGCACAAAGGGAACGGGTTGCAGGAGAAACTTTTACTCTGGTTTCTCAGTCTGTTTCCTAGTGCCGGTTTGAAGTTCCTGCAGTTTTCACTGTAAAACCGAGTTGGAGCTAGTACCTCCCCATATATATGTATGGAGTGGAGTTTGCAACTGAAAAGAAACTTTGTGTTCCCAACAAGCTAGGTGAAGGACGGCTTTCACACACACTTATCTCTCAGAACTGAGCATGTGGAGAGACGTTCGTTCATCTAGCACAAAGGGAACGGGTTGCAGGAGAAACTTTTACTCTGGTTTCTCAGTCTGTTTCCTAGTGCCGGTTTGAAGTTCCTGCAGTTTTCACTGTAAAACCGAGTTGGAGCTAGTACCTCCCCATATATATGTATGGAGTGGAGTTTGCAACTGAAAAGAAACTTTGTGTTCCCAACAAGCTAGGTGAAGGACGGCTTTCACACACACTTATCTCTCAGAACTGAGCATGTGGAGAGACGTTCGTTCATCTAGCACAAAGGGAACGGGTTGCAGGAGAAACTTTTACTCTGGTTTCTCAGTCTGTTTCCTAGTGCCGGTTTGAAGTTCCTGCAGTTTTCACTGTAAAACCGAGTTGGAGCTAGTACCTCCCCATATATATGTATGGAGTGGAGTTTGCAACTGAAAAGAAACTTTGTGTTCCCAACAAGCTAGGTGAAGGACGGCTTTCACACACACTTATCTCTCAGAACTGAGCATGTGGAGAGACGTTCGTTCATCTAGCACAAAGGGAACGGGTTGCAGGAGAAACTTTTACTCTGGTTTCTCAGTCTGTTTCCTAGTGCCGGTTTGAAGTTCCTGCAGTTTTCACTGTAAAACCGAGTTGGAGCTAGTACCTCCCCATATATATGTATGGAGTGGAGTTTGCAACTGAAAAGAAACTTTGTGTTCCCAACAAGCTAGGTGAAGGACGGCTTTCACACACACTTATCTCTCAGAACTGAGCATGTGGAGAGACGTTCGTTCATCTAGCACAAAGGGAACGGGTTGCAGGAGAAACTTTTACTCTGGTTTCTCAGTCTGTTTCCTAGTGCCGGTTTGAAGTTCCTGCAGTTTTCACTGTAAAACCGAGTTGGAGCTAGTACCTCCCCATATATATGTATGGAGTGGAGTTTGCAACTGAAAAGAAACTTTGTGTTCCCAACAAGCTAGGTGAAGGACGGCTTTCACACACACTTATCTCTCAGAACTGAGCATGTGGAGAGACGTTCGTTCATCTAGCACAAAGGGAACGGGTTGCAGGAGAAACTTTTACTCTGGTTTCTCAGTCTGTTTCCTAGTGCCGGTTTGAAGTTCCTGCAGTTTTCACTGTAAAACCGAGTTGGAGCTAGTACCTCCCCATATATATGTATGGAGTGGAGTTTGCAACTGAAAAGAAACTTTGTGTTCCCAACAAGCTAGGTGAAGGACGGCTTTCACACACACTTATCTCTCAGAACTGAGCATGTGGAGAGACGTTCGTTCATCTAGCACAAAGGGAACGGGTTGCAGGAGAAACTTTTACTCTGGTTTCTCAGTCTGTTTCCTAGTGCCGGTTTGAAGTTCCTGCAGTTTTCACTGTAAAACCGAGTTGGAGCTAGTACCTCCCCATATATATGTATGGAGTGGAGTTTGCAACTGAAAAGAAACTTTGTGTTCCCAACAAGCTAGGTGAAGGACGGCTTTCACACACACTTATCTCTCAGAACTGAGCATGTGGAGAGACGTTCGTTCATCTAGCACAAAGGGAACGGGTTGCAGGAGAAACTTTTACTCTGGTTTCTCAGTCTGTTTCCTAGTGCCGGTTTGAAGTTCCTGCAGTTTTCACTGTAAAACCGAGTTGGAGCTAGTACCTCCCCATATATATGTATGGAGTGGAGTTTGCAACTGAAAAGAAACTTTGTGTTCCCAACAAGCTAGGTGAAGGACGGCTTTCACACACACTTATCTCTCAGAACTGAGCATGTGGAGAGACGTTCGTTCATCTAGCACAAAGGGAACGGGTTGCAGGAGAAACTTTTACTCTGGTTTCTCAGTCTGTTTCCTAGTGCCGGTTTGAAGTTCCTGCAGTTTTCACTGTAAAACCGAGTTGGAGCTAGTACCTCCCCATATATATGTATGGAGTGGAGTTTGCAACTGAAAAGAAACTTTGTGTTCCCAACAAGCTAGGTGAAGGACGGCTTTCACACACACTTATCTCTCAGAACTGAGCATGTGGAGAGACGTTCGTTCATCTAGCACAAAGGGAACGGGTTGCAGGAGAAACTTTTACTCTGGTTTCTCAGTCTGTTTCCTAGTGCCGGTTTGAAGTTCCTGCAGTTTTCACTGTAAAACCGAGTTGGAGCTAGTACCTCCCCATATATATGTATGGAGTGGAGTTTGCAACTGAAAAGAAACTTTGTGTTCCCAACAAGCTAGGTGAAGGACGGCTTTCACACACACTTATCTCTCAGAACTGAGCATGTGGAGAGACGTTCGTTCATCTAGCACAAAGGGAACGGGTTGCAGGAGAAACTTTTACTCTGGTTTCTCAGTCTGTTTCCTAGTGCCGGTTTGAAGTTCCTGCAGTTTTCACTGTAAAACCGAGTTGGAGCTAGTACCTCCCCATATATATGTATGGAGTGGAGTTTGCAACTGAAAAGAAACTTTGTGTTCCCAACAAGCTAGGTGAAGGACGGCTTTCACACACACTTATCTCTCAGAACTGAGCATGTGGAGAGACGTTCGTTCATCTAGCACAAAGGGAACGGGTTGCAGGAGAAACTTTTACTCTGGTTTCTCAGTCTGTTTCCTAGTGCCGGTTTGAAGTTCCTGCAGTTTTCACTGTAAAACCGAGTTGGAGCTAGTACCTCCCCATATATATGTATGGAGTGGAGTTTGCAACTGAAAAGAAACTTTGTGTTCCCAACAAGCTAGGTGAAGGACGGCTTTCACACACACTTATCTCTCAGAACTGAGCATGTGGAGAGACGTTCGTTCATCTAGCACAAAGGGAACGGGTTGCAGGAGAAACTTTTACTCTGGTTTCTCAGTCTGTTTCCTAGTGCCGGTTTGAAGTTCCTGCAGTTTTCACTGTAAAACCGAGTTGGAGCTAGTACCTCCCCATATATATGTATGGAGTGGAGTTTGCAACTGAAAAGAAACTTTGTGTTCCCAACAAGCTAGGTGAAGGACGGCTTTCACACACACTTATCTCTCAGAACTGAGCATGTGGAGAGACGTTCGTTCATCTAGCACAAAGGGAACGGGTTGCAGGAGAAACTTTTACTCTGGTTTCTCAGTCTGTTTCCTAGTGCCGGTTTGAAGTTCCTGCAGTTTTCACTGTAAAACCGAGTTGGAGCTAGTACCTCCCCATATATATGTATGGAGTGGAGTTTGCAACTGAAAAGAAACTTTGTGTTCCCAACAAGCTAGGTGAAGGACGGCTTTCACACACACTTATCTCTCAGAACTGAGCATGTGGAGAGACGTTCGTTCATCTAGCACAAAGGGAACGGGTTGCAGGAGAAACTTTTACTCTGGTTTCTCAGTCTGTTTCCTAGTGCCGGTTTGAAGTTCCTGCAGTTTTCACTGTAAAACCGAGTTGGAGCTAGTACCTCCCCATATATATGTATGGAGTGGAGTTTGCAACTGAAAAGAAACTTTGTGTTCCCAACAAGCTAGGTGAAGGACGGCTTTCACACACACTTATCTCTCAGAACTGAGCATGTGGAGAGACGTTCGTTCATCTAGCACAAAGGGAACGGGTTGCAGGAGAAACTTTTACTCTGGTTTCTCAGTCTGTTTCCTAGTGCCGGTTTGAAGTTCCTGCAGTTTTCACTGTAAAACCGAGTTGGAGCTAGTACCTCCCCATATATATGTATGGAGTGGAGTTTGCAACTGAAAAGAAACTTTGTGTTCCCAACAAGCTAGGTGAAGGACGGCTTTCACACACACTTATCTCTCAGAACTGAGCATGTGGAGAGACGTTCGTTCATCTAGCACAAAGGGAACGGGTTGCAGGAGAAACTTTTACTCTGGTTTCTCAGTCTGTTTCCTAGTGCCGGTTTGAAGTTCCTGCAGTTTTCACTGTAAAACCGAGTTGGAGCTAGTACCTCCCCATATATATGTATGGAGTGGAGTTTGCAACTGAAAAGAAACTTTGTGTTCCCAACAAGCTAGGTGAAGGACGGCTTTCACACACACTTATCTCTCAGAACTGAGCATGTGGAGAGACGTTCGTTCATCTAGCACAAAGGGAACGGGTTGCAGGAGAAACTTTTACTCTGGTTTCTCAGTCTGTTTCCTAGTGCCGGTTTGAAGTTCCTGCAGTTTTCACTGTAAAACCGAGTTGGAGCTAGTACCTCCCCATATATATGTATGGAGTGGAGTTTGCAACTGAAAAGAAACTTTGTGTTCCCAACAAGCTAGGTGAAGGACGGCTTTCACACACACTTATCTCTCAGAACTGAGCATGTGGAGAGACGTTCGTTCATCTAGCACAAAGGGAACGGGTTGCAGGAGAAACTTTTACTCTGGTTTCTCAGTCTGTTTCCTAGTGCCGGTTTGAAGTTCCTGCAGTTTTCACTGTAAAACCGAGTTGGAGCTAGTACCTCCCCATATATATGTATGGAGTGGAGTTTGCAACTGAAAAGAAACTTTGTGTTCCCAACAAGCTAGGTGAAGGACGGCTTTCACACACACTTATCTCTCAGAACTGAGCATGTGGAGAGACGTTCGTTCATCTAGCACAAAGGGAACGGGTTGCAGGAGAAACTTTTACTCTGGTTTCTCAGTCTGTTTCCTAGTGCCGGTTTGAAGTTCCTGCAGTTTTCACTGTAAAACCGAGTTGGAGCTAGTACCTCCCCATATATATGTATGGAGTGGAGTTTGCAACTGAAAAGAAACTTTGTGTTCCCAACAAGCTAGGTGAAGGACGGCTTTCACACACACTTATCTCTCAGAACTGAGCATGTGGAGAGACGTTCGTTCATCTAGCACAAAGGGAACGGGTTGCAGGAGAAACTTTTACTCTGGTTTCTCAGTCTGTTTCCTAGTGCCGGTTTGAAGTTCCTGCAGTTTTCACTGTAAAACCGAGTTGGAGCTAGTACCTCCCCATATATATGTATGGAGTGGAGTTTGCAACTGAAAAGAAACTTTGTGTTCCCAACAAGCTAGGTGAAGGACGGCTTTCACACACACTTATCTCTCAGAACTGAGCATGTGGAGAGACGTTCGTTCATCTAGCACAAAGGGAACGGGTTGCAGGAGAAACTTTTACTCTGGTTTCTCAGTCTGTTTCCTAGTGCCGGTTTGAAGTTCCTGCAGTTTTCACTGTAAAACCGAGTTGGAGCTAGTACCTCCCCATATATATGTATGGAGTGGAGTTTGCAACTGAAAAGAAACTTTGTGTTCCCAACAAGCTAGGTGAAGGACGGCTTTCACACACACTTATCTCTCAGAACTGAGCATGTGGAGAGACGTTCGTTCATCTAGCACAAAGGGAACGGGTTGCAGGAGAAACTTTTACTCTGGTTTCTCAGTCTGTTTCCTAGTGCCGGTTTGAAGTTCCTGCAGTTTTCACTGTAAAACCGAGTTGGAGCTAGTACCTCCCCATATATATGTATGGAGTGGAGTTTGCAACTGAAAAGAAACTTTGTGTTCCCAACAAGCTAGGTGAAGGACGGCTTTCACACACACTTATCTCTCAGAACTGAGCATGTGGAGAGACGTTCGTTCATCTAGCACAAAGGGAACGGGTTGCAGGAGAAACTTTTACTCTGGTTTCTCAGTCTGTTTCCTAGTGCCGGTTTGAAGTTCCTGCAGTTTTCACTGTAAAACCGAGTTGGAGCTAGTACCTCCCCATATATATGTATGGAGTGGAGTTTGCAACTGAAAAGAAACTTTGTGTTCCCAACAAGCTAGGTGAAGGACGGCTTTCACACACACTTATCTCTCAGAACTGAGCATGTGGAGAGACGTTCGTTCATCTAGCACAAAGGGAACGGGTTGCAGGAGAAACTTTTACTCTGGTTTCTCAGTCTGTTTCCTAGTGCCGGTTTGAAGTTCCTGCAGTTTTCACTGTAAAACCGAGTTGGAGCTAGTACCTCCCCATATATATGTATGGAGTGGAGTTTGCAACTGAAAAGAAACTTTGTGTTCCCAACAAGCTAGGTGAAGGACGGCTTTCACACACACTTATCTCTCAGAACTGAGCATGTGGAGAGACGTTCGTTCATCTAGCACAAAGGGAACGGGTTGCAGGAGAAACTTTTACTCTGGTTTCTCAGTCTGTTTCCTAGTGCCGGTTTGAAGTTCCTGCAGTTTTCACTGTAAAACCGAGTTGGAGCTAGTACCTCCCCATATATATGTATGGAGTGGAGTTTGCAACTGAAAAGAAACTTTGTGTTCCCAACAAGCTAGGTGAAGGACGGCTTTCACACACACTTATCTCTCAGAACTGAGCATGTGGAGAGACGTTCGTTCATCTAGCACAAAGGGAACGGGTTGCAGGAGAAACTTTTACTCTGGTTTCTCAGTCTGTTTCCTAGTGCCGGTTTGAAGTTCCTGCAGTTTTCACTGTAAAACCGAGTTGGAGCTAGTACCTCCCCATATATATGTATGGAGTGGAGTTTGCAACTGAAAAGAAACTTTGTGTTCCCAACAAGCTAGGTGAAGGACGGCTTTCACACACACTTATCTCTCAGAACTGAGCATGTGGAGAGACGTTCGTTCATCTAGCACAAAGGGAACGGGTTGCAGGAGAAACTTTTACTCTGGTTTCTCAGTCTGTTTCCTAGTGCCGGTTTGAAGTTCCTGCAGTTTTCACTGTAAAACCGAGTTGGAGCTAGTACCTCCCCATATATATGTATGGAGTGGAGTTTGCAACTGAAAAGAAACTTTGTGTTCCCAACAAGCTAGGTGAAGGACGGCTTTCACACACACTTATCTCTCAGAACTGAGCATGTGGAGAGACGTTCGTTCATCTAGCACAAAGGGAACGGGTTGCAGGAGAAACTTTTACTCTGGTTTCTCAGTCTGTTTCCTAGTGCCGGTTTGAAGTTCCTGCAGTTTTCACTGTAAAACCGAGTTGGAGCTAGTACCTCCCCATATATATGTATGGAGTGGAGTTTGCAACTGAAAAGAAACTTTGTGTTCCCAACAAGCTAGGTGAAGGACGGCTTTCACACACACTTATCTCTCAGAACTGAGCATGTGGAGAGACGTTCGTTCATCTAGCACAAAGGGAACGGGTTGCAGGAGAAACTTTTACTCTGGTTTCTCAGTCTGTTTCCTAGTGCCGGTTTGAAGTTCCTGCAGTTTTCACTGTAAAACCGAGTTGGAGCTAGTACCTCCCCATATATATGTATGGAGTGGAGTTTGCAACTGAAAAGAAACTTTGTGTTCCCAACAAGCTAGGTGAAGGACGGCTTTCACACACACTTATCTCTCAGAACTGAGCATGTGGAGAGACGTTCGTTCATCTAGCACAAAGGGAACGGGTTGCAGGAGAAACTTTTACTCTGGTTTCTCAGTCTGTTTCCTAGTGCCGGTTTGAAGTTCCTGCAGTTTTCACTGTAAAACCGAGTTGGAGCTAGTACCTCCCCATATATATGTATGGAGTGGAGTTTGCAACTGAAAAGAAACTTTGTGTTCCCAACAAGCTAGGTGAAGGACGGCTTTCACACACACTTATCTCTCAGAACTGAGCATGTGGAGAGACGTTCGTTCATCTAGCACAAAGGGAACGGGTTGCAGGAGAAACTTTTACTCTGGTTTCTCAGTCTGTTTCCTAGTGCCGGTTTGAAGTTCCTGCAGTTTTCACTGTAAAACCGAGTTGGAGCTAGTACCTCCCCATATATATGTATGGAGTGGAGTTTGCAACTGAAAAGAAACTTTGTGTTCCCAACAAGCTAGGTGAAGGACGGCTTTCACACACACTTATCTCTCAGAACTGAGCATGTGGAGAGACGTTCGTTCATCTAGCACAAAGGGAACGGGTTGCAGGAGAAACTTTTACTCTGGTTTCTCAGTCTGTTTCCTAGTGCCGGTTTGAAGTTCCTGCAGTTTTCACTGTAAAACCGAGTTGGAGCTAGTACCTCCCCATATATATGTATGGAGTGGAGTTTGCAACTGAAAAGAAACTTTGTGTTCCCAACAAGCTAGGTGAAGGACGGCTTTCACACACACTTATCTCTCAGAACTGAGCATGTGGAGAGACGTTCGTTCATCTAGCACAAAGGGAACGGGTTGCAGGAGAAACTTTTACTCTGGTTTCTCAGTCTGTTTCCTAGTGCCGGTTTGAAGTTCCTGCAGTTTTCACTGTAAAACCGAGTTGGAGCTAGTACCTCCCCATATATATGTATGGAGTGGAGTTTGCAACTGAAAAGAAACTTTGTGTTCCCAACAAGCTAGGTGAAGGACGGCTTTCACACACACTTATCTCTCAGAACTGAGCATGTGGAGAGACGTTCGTTCATCTAGCACAAAGGGAACGGGTTGCAGGAGAAACTTTTACTCTGGTTTCTCAGTCTGTTTCCTAGTGCCGGTTTGAAGTTCCTGCAGTTTTCACTGTAAAACCGAGTTGGAGCTAGTACCTCCCCATATATATGTATGGAGTGGAGTTTGCAACTGAAAAGAAACTTTGTGTTCCCAACAAGCTAGGTGAAGGACGGCTTTCACACACACTTATCTCTCAGAACTGAGCATGTGGAGAGACGTTCGTTCATCTAGCACAAAGGGAACGGGTTGCAGGAGAAACTTTTACTCTGGTTTCTCAGTCTGTTTCCTAGTGCCGGTTTGAAGTTCCTGCAGTTTTCACTGTAAAACCGAGTTGGAGCTAGTACCTCCCCATATATATGTATGGAGTGGAGTTTGCAACTGAAAAGAAACTTTGTGTTCCCAACAAGCTAGGTGAAGGACGGCTTTCACACACACTTATCTCTCAGAACTGAGCATGTGGAGAGACGTTCGTTCATCTAGCACAAAGGGAACGGGTTGCAGGAGAAACTTTTACTCTGGTTTCTCAGTCTGTTTCCTAGTGCCGGTTTGAAGTTCCTGCAGTTTTCACTGTAAAACCGAGTTGGAGCTAGTACCTCCCCATATATATGTATGGAGTGGAGTTTGCAACTGAAAAGAAACTTTGTGTTCCCAACAAGCTAGGTGAAGGACGGCTTTCACACACACTTATCTCTCAGAACTGAGCATGTGGAGAGACGTTCGTTCATCTAGCACAAAGGGAACGGGTTGCAGGAGAAACTTTTACTCTGGTTTCTCAGTCTGTTTCCTAGTGCCGGTTTGAAGTTCCTGCAGTTTTCACTGTAAAACCGAGTTGGAGCTAGTACCTCCCCATATATATGTATGGAGTGGAGTTTGCAACTGAAAAGAAACTTTGTGTTCCCAACAAGCTAGGTGAAGGACGGCTTTCACACACACTTATCTCTCAGAACTGAGCATGTGGAGAGACGTTCGTTCATCTAGCACAAAGGGAACGGGTTGCAGGAGAAACTTTTACTCTGGTTTCTCAGTCTGTTTCCTAGTGCCGGTTTGAAGTTCCTGCAGTTTTCACTGTAAAACCGAGTTGGAGCTAGTACCTCCCCATATATATGTATGGAGTGGAGTTTGCAACTGAAAAGAAACTTTGTGTTCCCAACAAGCTAGGTGAAGGACGGCTTTCACACACACTTATCTCTCAGAACTGAGCATGTGGAGAGACGTTCGTTCATCTAGCACAAAGGGAACGGGTTGCAGGAGAAACTTTTACTCTGGTTTCTCAGTCTGTTTCCTAGTGCCGGTTTGAAGTTCCTGCAGTTTTCACTGTAAAACCGAGTTGGAGCTAGTACCTCCCCATATATATGTATGGAGTGGAGTTTGCAACTGAAAAGAAACTTTGTGTTCCCAACAAGCTAGGTGAAGGACGGCTTTCACACACACTTATCTCTCAGAACTGAGCATGTGGAGAGACGTTCGTTCATCTAGCACAAAGGGAACGGGTTGCAGGAGAAACTTTTACTCTGGTTTCTCAGTCTGTTTCCTAGTGCCGGTTTGAAGTTCCTGCAGTTTTCACTGTAAAACCGAGTTGGAGCTAGTACCTCCCCATATATATGTATGGAGTGGAGTTTGCAACTGAAAAGAAACTTTGTGTTCCCAACAAGCTAGGTGAAGGACGGCTTTCACACACACTTATCTCTCAGAACTGAGCATGTGGAGAGACGTTCGTTCATCTAGCACAAAGGGAACGGGTTGCAGGAGAAACTTTTACTCTGGTTTCTCAGTCTGTTTCCTAGTGCCGGTTTGAAGTTCCTGCAGTTTTCACTGTAAAACCGAGTTGGAGCTAGTACCTCCCCATATATATGTATGGAGTGGAGTTTGCAACTGAAAAGAAACTTTGTGTTCCCAACAAGCTAGGTGAAGGACGGCTTTCACACACACTTATCTCTCAGAACTGAGCATGTGGAGAGACGTTCGTTCATCTAGCACAAAGGGAACGGGTTGCAGGAGAAACTTTTACTCTGGTTTCTCAGTCTGTTTCCTAGTGCCGGTTTGAAGTTCCTGCAGTTTTCACTGTAAAACCGAGTTGGAGCTAGTACCTCCCCATATATATGTATGGAGTGGAGTTTGCAACTGAAAAGAAACTTTGTGTTCCCAACAAGCTAGGTGAAGGACGGCTTTCACACACACTTATCTCTCAGAACTGAGCATGTGGAGAGACGTTCGTTCATCTAGCACAAAGGGAACGGGTTGCAGGAGAAACTTTTACTCTGGTTTCTCAGTCTGTTTCCTAGTGCCGGTTTGAAGTTCCTGCAGTTTTCACTGTAAAACCGAGTTGGAGCTAGTACCTCCCCATATATATGTATGGAGTGGAGTTTGCAACTGAAAAGAAACTTTGTGTTCCCAACAAGCTAGGTGAAGGACGGCTTTCACACACACTTATCTCTCAGAACTGAGCATGTGGAGAGACGTTCGTTCATCTAGCACAAAGGGAACGGGTTGCAGGAGAAACTTTTACTCTGGTTTCTCAGTCTGTTTCCTAGTGCCGGTTTGAAGTTCCTGCAGTTTTCACTGTAAAACCGAGTTGGAGCTAGTACCTCCCCATATATATGTATGGAGTGGAGTTTGCAACTGAAAAGAAACTTTGTGTTCCCAACAAGCTAGGTGAAGGACGGCTTTCACACACACTTATCTCTCAGAACTGAGCATGTGGAGAGACGTTCGTTCATCTAGCACAAAGGGAACGGGTTGCAGGAGAAACTTTTACTCTGGTTTCTCAGTCTGTTTCCTAGTGCCGGTTTGAAGTTCCTGCAGTTTTCACTGTAAAACCGAGTTGGAGCTAGTACCTCCCCATATATATGTATGGAGTGGAGTTTGCAACTGAAAAGAAACTTTGTGTTCCCAACAAGCTAGGTGAAGGACGGCTTTCACACACACTTATCTCTCAGAACTGAGCATGTGGAGAGACGTTCGTTCATCTAGCACAAAGGGAACGGGTTGCAGGAGAAACTTTTACTCTGGTTTCTCAGTCTGTTTCCTAGTGCCGGTTTGAAGTTCCTGCAGTTTTCACTGTAAAACCGAGTTGGAGCTAGTACCTCCCCATATATATGTATGGAGTGGAGTTTGCAACTGAAAAGAAACTTTGTGTTCCCAACAAGCTAGGTGAAGGACGGCTTTCACACACACTTATCTCTCAGAACTGAGCATGTGGAGAGACGTTCGTTCATCTAGCACAAAGGGAACGGGTTGCAGGAGAAACTTTTACTCTGGTTTCTCAGTCTGTTTCCTAGTGCCGGTTTGAAGTTCCTGCAGTTTTCACTGTAAAACCGAGTTGGAGCTAGTACCTCCCCATATATATGTATGGAGTGGAGTTTGCAACTGAAAAGAAACTTTGTGTTCCCAACAAGCTAGGTGAAGGACGGCTTTCACACACACTTATCTCTCAGAACTGAGCATGTGGAGAGACGTTCGTTCATCTAGCACAAAGGGAACGGGTTGCAGGAGAAACTTTTACTCTGGTTTCTCAGTCTGTTTCCTAGTGCCGGTTTGAAGTTCCTGCAGTTTTCACTGTAAAACCGAGTTGGAGCTAGTACCTCCCCATATATATGTATGGAGTGGAGTTTGCAACTGAAAAGAAACTTTGTGTTCCCAACAAGCTAGGTGAAGGACGGCTTTCACACACACTTATCTCTCAGAACTGAGCATGTGGAGAGACGTTCGTTCATCTAGCACAAAGGGAACGGGTTGCAGGAGAAACTTTTACTCTGGTTTCTCAGTCTGTTTCCTAGTGCCGGTTTGAAGTTCCTGCAGTTTTCACTGTAAAACCGAGTTGGAGCTAGTACCTCCCCATATATATGTATGGAGTGGAGTTTGCAACTGAAAAGAAACTTTGTGTTCCCAACAAGCTAGGTGAAGGACGGCTTTCACACACACTTATCTCTCAGAACTGAGCATGTGGAGAGACGTTCGTTCATCTAGCACAAAGGGAACGGGTTGCAGGAGAAACTTTTACTCTGGTTTCTCAGTCTGTTTCCTAGTGCCGGTTTGAAGTTCCTGCAGTTTTCACTGTAAAACCGAGTTGGAGCTAGTACCTCCCCATATATATGTATGGAGTGGAGTTTGCAACTGAAAAGAAACTTTGTGTTCCCAACAAGCTAGGTGAAGGACGGCTTTCACACACACTTATCTCTCAGAACTGAGCATGTGGAGAGACGTTCGTTCATCTAGCACAAAGGGAACGGGTTGCAGGAGAAACTTTTACTCTGGTTTCTCAGTCTGTTTCCTAGTGCCGGTTTGAAGTTCCTGCAGTTTTCACTGTAAAACCGAGTTGGAGCTAGTACCTCCCCATATATATGTATGGAGTGGAGTTTGCAACTGAAAAGAAACTTTGTGTTCCCAACAAGCTAGGTGAAGGACGGCTTTCACACACACTTATCTCTCAGAACTGAGCATGTGGAGAGACGTTCGTTCATCTAGCACAAAGGGAACGGGTTGCAGGAGAAACTTTTACTCTGGTTTCTCAGTCTGTTTCCTAGTGCCGGTTTGAAGTTCCTGCAGTTTTCACTGTAAAACCGAGTTGGAGCTAGTACCTCCCCATATATATGTATGGAGTGGAGTTTGCAACTGAAAAGAAACTTTGTGTTCCCAACAAGCTAGGTGAAGGACGGCTTTCACACACACTTATCTCTCAGAACTGAGCATGTGGAGAGACGTTCGTTCATCTAGCACAAAGGGAACGGGTTGCAGGAGAAACTTTTACTCTGGTTTCTCAGTCTGTTTCCTAGTGCCGGTTTGAAGTTCCTGCAGTTTTCACTGTAAAACCGAGTTGGAGCTAGTACCTCCCCATATATATGTATGGAGTGGAGTTTGCAACTGAAAAGAAACTTTGTGTTCCCAACAAGCTAGGTGAAGGACGGCTTTCACACACACTTATCTCTCAGAACTGAGCATGTGGAGAGACGTTCGTTCATCTAGCACAAAGGGAACGGGTTGCAGGAGAAACTTTTACTCTGGTTTCTCAGTCTGTTTCCTAGTGCCGGTTTGAAGTTCCTGCAGTTTTCACTGTAAAACCGAGTTGGAGCTAGTACCTCCCCATATATATGTATGGAGTGGAGTTTGCAACTGAAAAGAAACTTTGTGTTCCCAACAAGCTAGGTGAAGGACGGCTTTCACACACACTTATCTCTCAGAACTGAGCATGTGGAGAGACGTTCGTTCATCTAGCACAAAGGGAACGGGTTGCAGGAGAAACTTTTACTCTGGTTTCTCAGTCTGTTTCCTAGTGCCGGTTTGAAGTTCCTGCAGTTTTCACTGTAAAACCGAGTTGGAGCTAGTACCTCCCCATATATATGTATGGAGTGGAGTTTGCAACTGAAAAGAAACTTTGTGTTCCCAACAAGCTAGGTGAAGGACGGCTTTCACACACACTTATCTCTCAGAACTGAGCATGTGGAGAGACGTTCGTTCATCTAGCACAAAGGGAACGGGTTGCAGGAGAAACTTTTACTCTGGTTTCTCAGTCTGTTTCCTAGTGCCGGTTTGAAGTTCCTGCAGTTTTCACTGTAAAACCGAGTTGGAGCTAGTACCTCCCCATATATATGTATGGAGTGGAGTTTGCAACTGAAAAGAAACTTTGTGTTCCCAACAAGCTAGGTGAAGGACGGCTTTCACACACACTTATCTCTCAGAACTGAGCATGTGGAGAGACGTTCGTTCATCTAGCACAAAGGGAACGGGTTGCAGGAGAAACTTTTACTCTGGTTTCTCAGTCTGTTTCCTAGTGCCGGTTTGAAGTTCCTGCAGTTTTCACTGTAAAACCGAGTTGGAGCTAGTACCTCCCCATATATATGTATGGAGTGGAGTTTGCAACTGAAAAGAAACTTTGTGTTCCCAACAAGCTAGGTGAAGGACGGCTTTCACACACACTTATCTCTCAGAACTGAGCATGTGGAGAGACGTTCGTTCATCTAGCACAAAGGGAACGGGTTGCAGGAGAAACTTTTACTCTGGTTTCTCAGTCTGTTTCCTAGTGCCGGTTTGAAGTTCCTGCAGTTTTCACTGTAAAACCGAGTTGGAGCTAGTACCTCCCCATATATATGTATGGAGTGGAGTTTGCAACTGAAAAGAAACTTTGTGTTCCCAACAAGCTAGGTGAAGGACGGCTTTCACACACACTTATCTCTCAGAACTGAGCATGTGGAGAGACGTTCGTTCATCTAGCACAAAGGGAACGGGTTGCAGGAGAAACTTTTACTCTGGTTTCTCAGTCTGTTTCCTAGTGCCGGTTTGAAGTTCCTGCAGTTTTCACTGTAAAACCGAGTTGGAGCTAGTACCTCCCCATATATATGTATGGAGTGGAGTTTGCAACTGAAAAGAAACTTTGTGTTCCCAACAAGCTAGGTGAAGGACGGCTTTCACACACACTTATCTCTCAGAACTGAGCATGTGGAGAGACGTTCGTTCATCTAGCACAAAGGGAACGGGTTGCAGGAGAAACTTTTACTCTGGTTTCTCAGTCTGTTTCCTAGTGCCGGTTTGAAGTTCCTGCAGTTTTCACTGTAAAACCGAGTTGGAGCTAGTACCTCCCCATATATATGTATGGAGTGGAGTTTGCAACTGAAAAGAAACTTTGTGTTCCCAACAAGCTAGGTGAAGGACGGCTTTCACACACACTTATCTCTCAGAACTGAGCATGTGGAGAGACGTTCGTTCATCTAGCACAAAGGGAACGGGTTGCAGGAGAAACTTTTACTCTGGTTTCTCAGTCTGTTTCCTAGTGCCGGTTTGAAGTTCCTGCAGTTTTCACTGTAAAACCGAGTTGGAGCTAGTACCTCCCCATATATATGTATGGAGTGGAGTTTGCAACTGAAAAGAAACTTTGTGTTCCCAACAAGCTAGGTGAAGGACGGCTTTCACACACACTTATCTCTCAGAACTGAGCATGTGGAGAGACGTTCGTTCATCTAGCACAAAGGGAACGGGTTGCAGGAGAAACTTTTACTCTGGTTTCTCAGTCTGTTTCCTAGTGCCGGTTTGAAGTTCCTGCAGTTTTCACTGTAAAACCGAGTTGGAGCTAGTACCTCCCCATATATATGTATGGAGTGGAGTTTGCAACTGAAAAGAAACTTTGTGTTCCCAACAAGCTAGGTGAAGGACGGCTTTCACACACACTTATCTCTCAGAACTGAGCATGTGGAGAGACGTTCGTTCATCTAGCACAAAGGGAACGGGTTGCAGGAGAAACTTTTACTCTGGTTTCTCAGTCTGTTTCCTAGTGCCGGTTTGAAGTTCCTGCAGTTTTCACTGTAAAACCGAGTTGGAGCTAGTACCTCCCCATATATATGTATGGAGTGGAGTTTGCAACTGAAAAGAAACTTTGTGTTCCCAACAAGCTAGGTGAAGGACGGCTTTCACACACACTTATCTCTCAGAACTGAGCATGTGGAGAGACGTTCGTTCATCTAGCACAAAGGGAACGGGTTGCAGGAGAAACTTTTACTCTGGTTTCTCAGTCTGTTTCCTAGTGCCGGTTTGAAGTTCCTGCAGTTTTCACTGTAAAACCGAGTTGGAGCTAGTACCTCCCCATATATATGTATGGAGTGGAGTTTGCAACTGAAAAGAAACTTTGTGTTCCCAACAAGCTAGGTGAAGGACGGCTTTCACACACACTTATCTCTCAGAACTGAGCATGTGGAGAGACGTTCGTTCATCTAGCACAAAGGGAACGGGTTGCAGGAGAAACTTTTACTCTGGTTTCTCAGTCTGTTTCCTAGTGCCGGTTTGAAGTTCCTGCAGTTTTCACTGTAAAACCGAGTTGGAGCTAGTACCTCCCCATATATATGTATGGAGTGGAGTTTGCAACTGAAAAGAAACTTTGTGTTCCCAACAAGCTAGGTGAAGGACGGCTTTCACACACACTTATCTCTCAGAACTGAGCATGTGGAGAGACGTTCGTTCATCTAGCACAAAGGGAACGGGTTGCAGGAGAAACTTTTACTCTGGTTTCTCAGTCTGTTTCCTAGTGCCGGTTTGAAGTTCCTGCAGTTTTCACTGTAAAACCGAGTTGGAGCTAGTACCTCCCCATATATATGTATGGAGTGGAGTTTGCAACTGAAAAGAAACTTTGTGTTCCCAACAAGCTAGGTGAAGGACGGCTTTCACACACACTTATCTCTCAGAACTGAGCATGTGGAGAGACGTTCGTTCATCTAGCACAAAGGGAACGGGTTGCAGGAGAAACTTTTACTCTGGTTTCTCAGTCTGTTTCCTAGTGCCGGTTTGAAGTTCCTGCAGTTTTCACTGTAAAACCGAGTTGGAGCTAGTACCTCCCCATATATATGTATGGAGTGGAGTTTGCAACTGAAAAGAAACTTTGTGTTCCCAACAAGCTAGGTGAAGGACGGCTTTCACACACACTTATCTCTCAGAACTGAGCATGTGGAGAGACGTTCGTTCATCTAGCACAAAGGGAACGGGTTGCAGGAGAAACTTTTACTCTGGTTTCTCAGTCTGTTTCCTAGTGCCGGTTTGAAGTTCCTGCAGTTTTCACTGTAAAACCGAGTTGGAGCTAGTACCTCCCCATATATATGTATGGAGTGGAGTTTGCAACTGAAAAGAAACTTTGTGTTCCCAACAAGCTAGGTGAAGGACGGCTTTCACACACACTTATCTCTCAGAACTGAGCATGTGGAGAGACGTTCGTTCATCTAGCACAAAGGGAACGGGTTGCAGGAGAAACTTTTACTCTGGTTTCTCAGTCTGTTTCCTAGTGCCGGTTTGAAGTTCCTGCAGTTTTCACTGTAAAACCGAGTTGGAGCTAGTACCTCCCCATATATATGTATGGAGTGGAGTTTGCAACTGAAAAGAAACTTTGTGTTCCCAACAAGCTAGGTGAAGGACGGCTTTCACACACACTTATCTCTCAGAACTGAGCATGTGGAGAGACGTTCGTTCATCTAGCACAAAGGGAACGGGTTGCAGGAGAAACTTTTACTCTGGTTTCTCAGTCTGTTTCCTAGTGCCGGTTTGAAGTTCCTGCAGTTTTCACTGTAAAACCGAGTTGGAGCTAGTACCTCCCCATATATATGTATGGAGTGGAGTTTGCAACTGAAAAGAAACTTTGTGTTCCCAACAAGCTAGGTGAAGGACGGCTTTCACACACACTTATCTCTCAGAACTGAGCATGTGGAGAGACGTTCGTTCATCTAGCACAAAGGGAACGGGTTGCAGGAGAAACTTTTACTCTGGTTTCTCAGTCTGTTTCCTAGTGCCGGTTTGAAGTTCCTGCAGTTTTCACTGTAAAACCGAGTTGGAGCTAGTACCTCCCCATATATATGTATGGAGTGGAGTTTGCAACTGAAAAGAAACTTTGTGTTCCCAACAAGCTAGGTGAAGGACGGCTTTCACACACACTTATCTCTCAGAACTGAGCATGTGGAGAGACGTTCGTTCATCTAGCACAAAGGGAACGGGTTGCAGGAGAAACTTTTACTCTGGTTTCTCAGTCTGTTTCCTAGTGCCGGTTTGAAGTTCCTGCAGTTTTCACTGTAAAACCGAGTTGGAGCTAGTACCTCCCCATATATATGTATGGAGTGGAGTTTGCAACTGAAAAGAAACTTTGTGTTCCCAACAAGCTAGGTGAAGGACGGCTTTCACACACACTTATCTCTCAGAACTGAGCATGTGGAGAGACGTTCGTTCATCTAGCACAAAGGGAACGGGTTGCAGGAGAAACTTTTACTCTGGTTTCTCAGTCTGTTTCCTAGTGCCGGTTTGAAGTTCCTGCAGTTTTCACTGTAAAACCGAGTTGGAGCTAGTACCTCCCCATATATATGTATGGAGTGGAGTTTGCAACTGAAAAGAAACTTTGTGTTCCCAACAAGCTAGGTGAAGGACGGCTTTCACACACACTTATCTCTCAGAACTGAGCATGTGGAGAGACGTTCGTTCATCTAGCACAAAGGGAACGGGTTGCAGGAGAAACTTTTACTCTGGTTTCTCAGTCTGTTTCCTAGTGCCGGTTTGAAGTTCCTGCAGTTTTCACTGTAAAACCGAGTTGGAGCTAGTACCTCCCCATATATATGTATGGAGTGGAGTTTGCAACTGAAAAGAAACTTTGTGTTCCCAACAAGCTAGGTGAAGGACGGCTTTCACACACACTTATCTCTCAGAACTGAGCATGTGGAGAGACGTTCGTTCATCTAGCACAAAGGGAACGGGTTGCAGGAGAAACTTTTACTCTGGTTTCTCAGTCTGTTTCCTAGTGCCGGTTTGAAGTTCCTGCAGTTTTCACTGTAAAACCGAGTTGGAGCTAGTACCTCCCCATATATATGTATGGAGTGGAGTTTGCAACTGAAAAGAAACTTTGTGTTCCCAACAAGCTAGGTGAAGGACGGCTTTCACACACACTTATCTCTCAGAACTGAGCATGTGGAGAGACGTTCGTTCATCTAGCACAAAGGGAACGGGTTGCAGGAGAAACTTTTACTCTGGTTTCTCAGTCTGTTTCCTAGTGCCGGTTTGAAGTTCCTGCAGTTTTCACTGTAAAACCGAGTTGGAGCTAGTACCTCCCCATATATATGTATGGAGTGGAGTTTGCAACTGAAAAGAAACTTTGTGTTCCCAACAAGCTAGGTGAAGGACGGCTTTCACACACACTTATCTCTCAGAACTGAGCATGTGGAGAGACGTTCGTTCATCTAGCACAAAGGGAACGGGTTGCAGGAGAAACTTTTACTCTGGTTTCTCAGTCTGTTTCCTAGTGCCGGTTTGAAGTTCCTGCAGTTTTCACTGTAAAACCGAGTTGGAGCTAGTACCTCCCCATATATATGTATGGAGTGGAGTTTGCAACTGAAAAGAAACTTTGTGTTCCCAACAAGCTAGGTGAAGGACGGCTTTCACACACACTTATCTCTCAGAACTGAGCATGTGGAGAGACGTTCGTTCATCTAGCACAAAGGGAACGGGTTGCAGGAGAAACTTTTACTCTGGTTTCTCAGTCTGTTTCCTAGTGCCGGTTTGAAGTTCCTGCAGTTTTCACTGTAAAACCGAGTTGGAGCTAGTACCTCCCCATATATATGTATGGAGTGGAGTTTGCAACTGAAAAGAAACTTTGTGTTCCCAACAAGCTAGGTGAAGGACGGCTTTCACACACACTTATCTCTCAGAACTGAGCATGTGGAGAGACGTTCGTTCATCTAGCACAAAGGGAACGGGTTGCAGGAGAAACTTTTACTCTGGTTTCTCAGTCTGTTTCCTAGTGCCGGTTTGAAGTTCCTGCAGTTTTCACTGTAAAACCGAGTTGGAGCTAGTACCTCCCCATATATATGTATGGAGTGGAGTTTGCAACTGAAAAGAAACTTTGTGTTCCCAACAAGCTAGGTGAAGGACGGCTTTCACACACACTTATCTCTCAGAACTGAGCATGTGGAGAGACGTTCGTTCATCTAGCACAAAGGGAACGGGTTGCAGGAGAAACTTTTACTCTGGTTTCTCAGTCTGTTTCCTAGTGCCGGTTTGAAGTTCCTGCAGTTTTCACTGTAAAACCGAGTTGGAGCTAGTACCTCCCCATATATATGTATGGAGTGGAGTTTGCAACTGAAAAGAAACTTTGTGTTCCCAACAAGCTAGGTGAAGGACGGCTTTCACACACACTTATCTCTCAGAACTGAGCATGTGGAGAGACGTTCGTTCATCTAGCACAAAGGGAACGGGTTGCAGGAGAAACTTTTACTCTGGTTTCTCAGTCTGTTTCCTAGTGCCGGTTTGAAGTTCCTGCAGTTTTCACTGTAAAACCGAGTTGGAGCTAGTACCTCCCCATATATATGTATGGAGTGGAGTTTGCAACTGAAAAGAAACTTTGTGTTCCCAACAAGCTAGGTGAAGGACGGCTTTCACACACACTTATCTCTCAGAACTGAGCATGTGGAGAGACGTTCGTTCATCTAGCACAAAGGGAACGGGTTGCAGGAGAAACTTTTACTCTGGTTTCTCAGTCTGTTTCCTAGTGCCGGTTTGAAGTTCCTGCAGTTTTCACTGTAAAACCGAGTTGGAGCTAGTACCTCCCCATATATATGTATGGAGTGGAGTTTGCAACTGAAAAGAAACTTTGTGTTCCCAACAAGCTAGGTGAAGGACGGCTTTCACACACACTTATCTCTCAGAACTGAGCATGTGGAGAGACGTTCGTTCATCTAGCACAAAGGGAACGGGTTGCAGGAGAAACTTTTACTCTGGTTTCTCAGTCTGTTTCCTAGTGCCGGTTTGAAGTTCCTGCAGTTTTCACTGTAAAACCGAGTTGGAGCTAGTACCTCCCCATATATATGTATGGAGTGGAGTTTGCAACTGAAAAGAAACTTTGTGTTCCCAACAAGCTAGGTGAAGGACGGCTTTCACACACACTTATCTCTCAGAACTGAGCATGTGGAGAGACGTTCGTTCATCTAGCACAAAGGGAACGGGTTGCAGGAGAAACTTTTACTCTGGTTTCTCAGTCTGTTTCCTAGTGCCGGTTTGAAGTTCCTGCAGTTTTCACTGTAAAACCGAGTTGGAGCTAGTACCTCCCCATATATATGTATGGAGTGGAGTTTGCAACTGAAAAGAAACTTTGTGTTCCCAACAAGCTAGGTGAAGGACGGCTTTCACACACACTTATCTCTCAGAACTGAGCATGTGGAGAGACGTTCGTTCATCTAGCACAAAGGGAACGGGTTGCAGGAGAAACTTTTACTCTGGTTTCTCAGTCTGTTTCCTAGTGCCGGTTTGAAGTTCCTGCAGTTTTCACTGTAAAACCGAGTTGGAGCTAGTACCTCCCCATATATATGTATGGAGTGGAGTTTGCAACTGAAAAGAAACTTTGTGTTCCCAACAAGCTAGGTGAAGGACGGCTTTCACACACACTTATCTCTCAGAACTGAGCATGTGGAGAGACGTTCGTTCATCTAGCACAAAGGGAACGGGTTGCAGGAGAAACTTTTACTCTGGTTTCTCAGTCTGTTTCCTAGTGCCGGTTTGAAGTTCCTGCAGTTTTCACTGTAAAACCGAGTTGGAGCTAGTACCTCCCCATATATATGTATGGAGTGGAGTTTGCAACTGAAAAGAAACTTTGTGTTCCCAACAAGCTAGGTGAAGGACGGCTTTCACACACACTTATCTCTCAGAACTGAGCATGTGGAGAGACGTTCGTTCATCTAGCACAAAGGGAACGGGTTGCAGGAGAAACTTTTACTCTGGTTTCTCAGTCTGTTTCCTAGTGCCGGTTTGAAGTTCCTGCAGTTTTCACTGTAAAACCGAGTTGGAGCTAGTACCTCCCCATATATATGTATGGAGTGGAGTTTGCAACTGAAAAGAAACTTTGTGTTCCCAACAAGCTAGGTGAAGGACGGCTTTCACACACACTTATCTCTCAGAACTGAGCATGTGGAGAGACGTTCGTTCATCTAGCACAAAGGGAACGGGTTGCAGGAGAAACTTTTACTCTGGTTTCTCAGTCTGTTTCCTAGTGCCGGTTTGAAGTTCCTGCAGTTTTCACTGTAAAACCGAGTTGGAGCTAGTACCTCCCCATATATATGTATGGAGTGGAGTTTGCAACTGAAAAGAAACTTTGTGTTCCCAACAAGCTAGGTGAAGGACGGCTTTCACACACACTTATCTCTCAGAACTGAGCATGTGGAGAGACGTTCGTTCATCTAGCACAAAGGGAACGGGTTGCAGGAGAAACTTTTACTCTGGTTTCTCAGTCTGTTTCCTAGTGCCGGTTTGAAGTTCCTGCAGTTTTCACTGTAAAACCGAGTTGGAGCTAGTACCTCCCCATATATATGTATGGAGTGGAGTTTGCAACTGAAAAGAAACTTTGTGTTCCCAACAAGCTAGGTGAAGGACGGCTTTCACACACACTTATCTCTCAGAACTGAGCATGTGGAGAGACGTTCGTTCATCTAGCACAAAGGGAACGGGTTGCAGGAGAAACTTTTACTCTGGTTTCTCAGTCTGTTTCCTAGTGCCGGTTTGAAGTTCCTGCAGTTTTCACTGTAAAACCGAGTTGGAGCTAGTACCTCCCCATATATATGTATGGAGTGGAGTTTGCAACTGAAAAGAAACTTTGTGTTCCCAACAAGCTAGGTGAAGGACGGCTTTCACACACACTTATCTCTCAGAACTGAGCATGTGGAGAGACGTTCGTTCATCTAGCACAAAGGGAACGGGTTGCAGGAGAAACTTTTACTCTGGTTTCTCAGTCTGTTTCCTAGTGCCGGTTTGAAGTTCCTGCAGTTTTCACTGTAAAACCGAGTTGGAGCTAGTACCTCCCCATATATATGTATGGAGTGGAGTTTGCAACTGAAAAGAAACTTTGTGTTCCCAACAAGCTAGGTGAAGGACGGCTTTCACACACACTTATCTCTCAGAACTGAGCATGTGGAGAGACGTTCGTTCATCTAGCACAAAGGGAACGGGTTGCAGGAGAAACTTTTACTCTGGTTTCTCAGTCTGTTTCCTAGTGCCGGTTTGAAGTTCCTGCAGTTTTCACTGTAAAACCGAGTTGGAGCTAGTACCTCCCCATATATATGTATGGAGTGGAGTTTGCAACTGAAAAGAAACTTTGTGTTCCCAACAAGCTAGGTGAAGGACGGCTTTCACACACACTTATCTCTCAGAACTGAGCATGTGGAGAGACGTTCGTTCATCTAGCACAAAGGGAACGGGTTGCAGGAGAAACTTTTACTCTGGTTTCTCAGTCTGTTTCCTAGTGCCGGTTTGAAGTTCCTGCAGTTTTCACTGTAAAACCGAGTTGGAGCTAGTACCTCCCCATATATATGTATGGAGTGGAGTTTGCAACTGAAAAGAAACTTTGTGTTCCCAACAAGCTAGGTGAAGGACGGCTTTCACACACACTTATCTCTCAGAACTGAGCATGTGGAGAGACGTTCGTTCATCTAGCACAAAGGGAACGGGTTGCAGGAGAAACTTTTACTCTGGTTTCTCAGTCTGTTTCCTAGTGCCGGTTTGAAGTTCCTGCAGTTTTCACTGTAAAACCGAGTTGGAGCTAGTACCTCCCCATATATATGTATGGAGTGGAGTTTGCAACTGAAAAGAAACTTTGTGTTCCCAACAAGCTAGGTGAAGGACGGCTTTCACACACACTTATCTCTCAGAACTGAGCATGTGGAGAGACGTTCGTTCATCTAGCACAAAGGGAACGGGTTGCAGGAGAAACTTTTACTCTGGTTTCTCAGTCTGTTTCCTAGTGCCGGTTTGAAGTTCCTGCAGTTTTCACTGTAAAACCGAGTTGGAGCTAGTACCTCCCCATATATATGTATGGAGTGGAGTTTGCAACTGAAAAGAAACTTTGTGTTCCCAACAAGCTAGGTGAAGGACGGCTTTCACACACACTTATCTCTCAGAACTGAGCATGTGGAGAGACGTTCGTTCATCTAGCACAAAGGGAACGGGTTGCAGGAGAAACTTTTACTCTGGTTTCTCAGTCTGTTTCCTAGTGCCGGTTTGAAGTTCCTGCAGTTTTCACTGTAAAACCGAGTTGGAGCTAGTACCTCCCCATATATATGTATGGAGTGGAGTTTGCAACTGAAAAGAAACTTTGTGTTCCCAACAAGCTAGGTGAAGGACGGCTTTCACACACACTTATCTCTCAGAACTGAGCATGTGGAGAGACGTTCGTTCATCTAGCACAAAGGGAACGGGTTGCAGGAGAAACTTTTACTCTGGTTTCTCAGTCTGTTTCCTAGTGCCGGTTTGAAGTTCCTGCAGTTTTCACTGTAAAACCGAGTTGGAGCTAGTACCTCCCCATATATATGTATGGAGTGGAGTTTGCAACTGAAAAGAAACTTTGTGTTCCCAACAAGCTAGGTGAAGGACGGCTTTCACACACACTTATCTCTCAGAACTGAGCATGTGGAGAGACGTTCGTTCATCTAGCACAAAGGGAACGGGTTGCAGGAGAAACTTTTACTCTGGTTTCTCAGTCTGTTTCCTAGTGCCGGTTTGAAGTTCCTGCAGTTTTCACTGTAAAACCGAGTTGGAGCTAGTACCTCCCCATATATATGTATGGAGTGGAGTTTGCAACTGAAAAGAAACTTTGTGTTCCCAACAAGCTAGGTGAAGGACGGCTTTCACACACACTTATCTCTCAGAACTGAGCATGTGGAGAGACGTTCGTTCATCTAGCACAAAGGGAACGGGTTGCAGGAGAAACTTTTACTCTGGTTTCTCAGTCTGTTTCCTAGTGCCGGTTTGAAGTTCCTGCAGTTTTCACTGTAAAACCGAGTTGGAGCTAGTACCTCCCCATATATATGTATGGAGTGGAGTTTGCAACTGAAAAGAAACTTTGTGTTCCCAACAAGCTAGGTGAAGGACGGCTTTCACACACACTTATCTCTCAGAACTGAGCATGTGGAGAGACGTTCGTTCATCTAGCACAAAGGGAACGGGTTGCAGGAGAAACTTTTACTCTGGTTTCTCAGTCTGTTTCCTAGTGCCGGTTTGAAGTTCCTGCAGTTTTCACTGTAAAACCGAGTTGGAGCTAGTACCTCCCCATATATATGTATGGAGTGGAGTTTGCAACTGAAAAGAAACTTTGTGTTCCCAACAAGCTAGGTGAAGGACGGCTTTCACACACACTTATCTCTCAGAACTGAGCATGTGGAGAGACGTTCGTTCATCTAGCACAAAGGGAACGGGTTGCAGGAGAAACTTTTACTCTGGTTTCTCAGTCTGTTTCCTAGTGCCGGTTTGAAGTTCCTGCAGTTTTCACTGTAAAACCGAGTTGGAGCTAGTACCTCCCCATATATATGTATGGAGTGGAGTTTGCAACTGAAAAGAAACTTTGTGTTCCCAACAAGCTAGGTGAAGGACGGCTTTCACACACACTTATCTCTCAGAACTGAGCATGTGGAGAGACGTTCGTTCATCTAGCACAAAGGGAACGGGTTGCAGGAGAAACTTTTACTCTGGTTTCTCAGTCTGTTTCCTAGTGCCGGTTTGAAGTTCCTGCAGTTTTCACTGTAAAACCGAGTTGGAGCTAGTACCTCCCCATATATATGTATGGAGTGGAGTTTGCAACTGAAAAGAAACTTTGTGTTCCCAACAAGCTAGGTGAAGGACGGCTTTCACACACACTTATCTCTCAGAACTGAGCATGTGGAGAGACGTTCGTTCATCTAGCACAAAGGGAACGGGTTGCAGGAGAAACTTTTACTCTGGTTTCTCAGTCTGTTTCCTAGTGCCGGTTTGAAGTTCCTGCAGTTTTCACTGTAAAACCGAGTTGGAGCTAGTACCTCCCCATATATATGTATGGAGTGGAGTTTGCAACTGAAAAGAAACTTTGTGTTCCCAACAAGCTAGGTGAAGGACGGCTTTCACACACACTTATCTCTCAGAACTGAGCATGTGGAGAGACGTTCGTTCATCTAGCACAAAGGGAACGGGTTGCAGGAGAAACTTTTACTCTGGTTTCTCAGTCTGTTTCCTAGTGCCGGTTTGAAGTTCCTGCAGTTTTCACTGTAAAACCGAGTTGGAGCTAGTACCTCCCCATATATATGTATGGAGTGGAGTTTGCAACTGAAAAGAAACTTTGTGTTCCCAACAAGCTAGGTGAAGGACGGCTTTCACACACACTTATCTCTCAGAACTGAGCATGTGGAGAGACGTTCGTTCATCTAGCACAAAGGGAACGGGTTGCAGGAGAAACTTTTACTCTGGTTTCTCAGTCTGTTTCCTAGTGCCGGTTTGAAGTTCCTGCAGTTTTCACTGTAAAACCGAGTTGGAGCTAGTACCTCCCCATATATATGTATGGAGTGGAGTTTGCAACTGAAAAGAAACTTTGTGTTCCCAACAAGCTAGGTGAAGGACGGCTTTCACACACACTTATCTCTCAGAACTGAGCATGTGGAGAGACGTTCGTTCATCTAGCACAAAGGGAACGGGTTGCAGGAGAAACTTTTACTCTGGTTTCTCAGTCTGTTTCCTAGTGCCGGTTTGAAGTTCCTGCAGTTTTCACTGTAAAACCGAGTTGGAGCTAGTACCTCCCCATATATATGTATGGAGTGGAGTTTGCAACTGAAAAGAAACTTTGTGTTCCCAACAAGCTAGGTGAAGGACGGCTTTCACACACACTTATCTCTCAGAACTGAGCATGTGGAGAGACGTTCGTTCATCTAGCACAAAGGGAACGGGTTGCAGGAGAAACTTTTACTCTGGTTTCTCAGTCTGTTTCCTAGTGCCGGTTTGAAGTTCCTGCAGTTTTCACTGTAAAACCGAGTTGGAGCTAGTACCTCCCCATATATATGTATGGAGTGGAGTTTGCAACTGAAAAGAAACTTTGTGTTCCCAACAAGCTAGGTGAAGGACGGCTTTCACACACACTTATCTCTCAGAACTGAGCATGTGGAGAGACGTTCGTTCATCTAGCACAAAGGGAACGGGTTGCAGGAGAAACTTTTACTCTGGTTTCTCAGTCTGTTTCCTAGTGCCGGTTTGAAGTTCCTGCAGTTTTCACTGTAAAACCGAGTTGGAGCTAGTACCTCCCCATATATATGTATGGAGTGGAGTTTGCAACTGAAAAGAAACTTTGTGTTCCCAACAAGCTAGGTGAAGGACGGCTTTCACACACACTTATCTCTCAGAACTGAGCATGTGGAGAGACGTTCGTTCATCTAGCACAAAGGGAACGGGTTGCAGGAGAAACTTTTACTCTGGTTTCTCAGTCTGTTTCCTAGTGCCGGTTTGAAGTTCCTGCAGTTTTCACTGTAAAACCGAGTTGGAGCTAGTACCTCCCCATATATATGTATGGAGTGGAGTTTGCAACTGAAAAGAAACTTTGTGTTCCCAACAAGCTAGGTGAAGGACGGCTTTCACACACACTTATCTCTCAGAACTGAGCATGTGGAGAGACGTTCGTTCATCTAGCACAAAGGGAACGGGTTGCAGGAGAAACTTTTACTCTGGTTTCTCAGTCTGTTTCCTAGTGCCGGTTTGAAGTTCCTGCAGTTTTCACTGTAAAACCGAGTTGGAGCTAGTACCTCCCCATATATATGTATGGAGTGGAGTTTGCAACTGAAAAGAAACTTTGTGTTCCCAACAAGCTAGGTGAAGGACGGCTTTCACACACACTTATCTCTCAGAACTGAGCATGTGGAGAGACGTTCGTTCATCTAGCACAAAGGGAACGGGTTGCAGGAGAAACTTTTACTCTGGTTTCTCAGTCTGTTTCCTAGTGCCGGTTTGAAGTTCCTGCAGTTTTCACTGTAAAACCGAGTTGGAGCTAGTACCTCCCCATATATATGTATGGAGTGGAGTTTGCAACTGAAAAGAAACTTTGTGTTCCCAACAAGCTAGGTGAAGGACGGCTTTCACACACACTTATCTCTCAGAACTGAGCATGTGGAGAGACGTTCGTTCATCTAGCACAAAGGGAACGGGTTGCAGGAGAAACTTTTACTCTGGTTTCTCAGTCTGTTTCCTAGTGCCGGTTTGAAGTTCCTGCAGTTTTCACTGTAAAACCGAGTTGGAGCTAGTACCTCCCCATATATATGTATGGAGTGGAGTTTGCAACTGAAAAGAAACTTTGTGTTCCCAACAAGCTAGGTGAAGGACGGCTTTCACACACACTTATCTCTCAGAACTGAGCATGTGGAGAGACGTTCGTTCATCTAGCACAAAGGGAACGGGTTGCAGGAGAAACTTTTACTCTGGTTTCTCAGTCTGTTTCCTAGTGCCGGTTTGAAGTTCCTGCAGTTTTCACTGTAAAACCGAGTTGGAGCTAGTACCTCCCCATATATATGTATGGAGTGGAGTTTGCAACTGAAAAGAAACTTTGTGTTCCCAACAAGCTAGGTGAAGGACGGCTTTCACACACACTTATCTCTCAGAACTGAGCATGTGGAGAGACGTTCGTTCATCTAGCACAAAGGGAACGGGTTGCAGGAGAAACTTTTACTCTGGTTTCTCAGTCTGTTTCCTAGTGCCGGTTTGAAGTTCCTGCAGTTTTCACTGTAAAACCGAGTTGGAGCTAGTACCTCCCCATATATATGTATGGAGTGGAGTTTGCAACTGAAAAGAAACTTTGTGTTCCCAACAAGCTAGGTGAAGGACGGCTTTCACACACACTTATCTCTCAGAACTGAGCATGTGGAGAGACGTTCGTTCATCTAGCACAAAGGGAACGGGTTGCAGGAGAAACTTTTACTCTGGTTTCTCAGTCTGTTTCCTAGTGCCGGTTTGAAGTTCCTGCAGTTTTCACTGTAAAACCGAGTTGGAGCTAGTACCTCCCCATATATATGTATGGAGTGGAGTTTGCAACTGAAAAGAAACTTTGTGTTCCCAACAAGCTAGGTGAAGGACGGCTTTCACACACACTTATCTCTCAGAACTGAGCATGTGGAGAGACGTTCGTTCATCTAGCACAAAGGGAACGGGTTGCAGGAGAAACTTTTACTCTGGTTTCTCAGTCTGTTTCCTAGTGCCGGTTTGAAGTTCCTGCAGTTTTCACTGTAAAACCGAGTTGGAGCTAGTACCTCCCCATATATATGTATGGAGTGGAGTTTGCAACTGAAAAGAAACTTTGTGTTCCCAACAAGCTAGGTGAAGGACGGCTTTCACACACACTTATCTCTCAGAACTGAGCATGTGGAGAGACGTTCGTTCATCTAGCACAAAGGGAACGGGTTGCAGGAGAAACTTTTACTCTGGTTTCTCAGTCTGTTTCCTAGTGCCGGTTTGAAGTTCCTGCAGTTTTCACTGTAAAACCGAGTTGGAGCTAGTACCTCCCCATATATATGTATGGAGTGGAGTTTGCAACTGAAAAGAAACTTTGTGTTCCCAACAAGCTAGGTGAAGGACGGCTTTCACACACACTTATCTCTCAGAACTGAGCATGTGGAGAGACGTTCGTTCATCTAGCACAAAGGGAACGGGTTGCAGGAGAAACTTTTACTCTGGTTTCTCAGTCTGTTTCCTAGTGCCGGTTTGAAGTTCCTGCAGTTTTCACTGTAAAACCGAGTTGGAGCTAGTACCTCCCCATATATATGTATGGAGTGGAGTTTGCAACTGAAAAGAAACTTTGTGTTCCCAACAAGCTAGGTGAAGGACGGCTTTCACACACACTTATCTCTCAGAACTGAGCATGTGGAGAGACGTTCGTTCATCTAGCACAAAGGGAACGGGTTGCAGGAGAAACTTTTACTCTGGTTTCTCAGTCTGTTTCCTAGTGCCGGTTTGAAGTTCCTGCAGTTTTCACTGTAAAACCGAGTTGGAGCTAGTACCTCCCCATATATATGTATGGAGTGGAGTTTGCAACTGAAAAGAAACTTTGTGTTCCCAACAAGCTAGGTGAAGGACGGCTTTCACACACACTTATCTCTCAGAACTGAGCATGTGGAGAGACGTTCGTTCATCTAGCACAAAGGGAACGGGTTGCAGGAGAAACTTTTACTCTGGTTTCTCAGTCTGTTTCCTAGTGCCGGTTTGAAGTTCCTGCAGTTTTCACTGTAAAACCGAGTTGGAGCTAGTACCTCCCCATATATATGTATGGAGTGGAGTTTGCAACTGAAAAGAAACTTTGTGTTCCCAACAAGCTAGGTGAAGGACGGCTTTCACACACACTTATCTCTCAGAACTGAGCATGTGGAGAGACGTTCGTTCATCTAGCACAAAGGGAACGGGTTGCAGGAGAAACTTTTACTCTGGTTTCTCAGTCTGTTTCCTAGTGCCGGTTTGAAGTTCCTGCAGTTTTCACTGTAAAACCGAGTTGGAGCTAGTACCTCCCCATATATATGTATGGAGTGGAGTTTGCAACTGAAAAGAAACTTTGTGTTCCCAACAAGCTAGGTGAAGGACGGCTTTCACACACACTTATCTCTCAGAACTGAGCATGTGGAGAGACGTTCGTTCATCTAGCACAAAGGGAACGGGTTGCAGGAGAAACTTTTACTCTGGTTTCTCAGTCTGTTTCCTAGTGCCGGTTTGAAGTTCCTGCAGTTTTCACTGTAAAACCGAGTTGGAGCTAGTACCTCCCCATATATATGTATGGAGTGGAGTTTGCAACTGAAAAGAAACTTTGTGTTCCCAACAAGCTAGGTGAAGGACGGCTTTCACACACACTTATCTCTCAGAACTGAGCATGTGGAGAGACGTTCGTTCATCTAGCACAAAGGGAACGGGTTGCAGGAGAAACTTTTACTCTGGTTTCTCAGTCTGTTTCCTAGTGCCGGTTTGAAGTTCCTGCAGTTTTCACTGTAAAACCGAGTTGGAGCTAGTACCTCCCCATATATATGTATGGAGTGGAGTTTGCAACTGAAAAGAAACTTTGTGTTCCCAACAAGCTAGGTGAAGGACGGCTTTCACACACACTTATCTCTCAGAACTGAGCATGTGGAGAGACGTTCGTTCATCTAGCACAAAGGGAACGGGTTGCAGGAGAAACTTTTACTCTGGTTTCTCAGTCTGTTTCCTAGTGCCGGTTTGAAGTTCCTGCAGTTTTCACTGTAAAACCGAGTTGGAGCTAGTACCTCCCCATATATATGTATGGAGTGGAGTTTGCAACTGAAAAGAAACTTTGTGTTCCCAACAAGCTAGGTGAAGGACGGCTTTCACACACACTTATCTCTCAGAACTGAGCATGTGGAGAGACGTTCGTTCATCTAGCACAAAGGGAACGGGTTGCAGGAGAAACTTTTACTCTGGTTTCTCAGTCTGTTTCCTAGTGCCGGTTTGAAGTTCCTGCAGTTTTCACTGTAAAACCGAGTTGGAGCTAGTACCTCCCCATATATATGTATGGAGTGGAGTTTGCAACTGAAAAGAAACTTTGTGTTCCCAACAAGCTAGGTGAAGGACGGCTTTCACACACACTTATCTCTCAGAACTGAGCATGTGGAGAGACGTTCGTTCATCTAGCACAAAGGGAACGGGTTGCAGGAGAAACTTTTACTCTGGTTTCTCAGTCTGTTTCCTAGTGCCGGTTTGAAGTTCCTGCAGTTTTCACTGTAAAACCGAGTTGGAGCTAGTACCTCCCCATATATATGTATGGAGTGGAGTTTGCAACTGAAAAGAAACTTTGTGTTCCCAACAAGCTAGGTGAAGGACGGCTTTCACACACACTTATCTCTCAGAACTGAGCATGTGGAGAGACGTTCGTTCATCTAGCACAAAGGGAACGGGTTGCAGGAGAAACTTTTACTCTGGTTTCTCAGTCTGTTTCCTAGTGCCGGTTTGAAGTTCCTGCAGTTTTCACTGTAAAACCGAGTTGGAGCTAGTACCTCCCCATATATATGTATGGAGTGGAGTTTGCAACTGAAAAGAAACTTTGTGTTCCCAACAAGCTAGGTGAAGGACGGCTTTCACACACACTTATCTCTCAGAACTGAGCATGTGGAGAGACGTTCGTTCATCTAGCACAAAGGGAACGGGTTGCAGGAGAAACTTTTACTCTGGTTTCTCAGTCTGTTTCCTAGTGCCGGTTTGAAGTTCCTGCAGTTTTCACTGTAAAACCGAGTTGGAGCTAGTACCTCCCCATATATATGTATGGAGTGGAGTTTGCAACTGAAAAGAAACTTTGTGTTCCCAACAAGCTAGGTGAAGGACGGCTTTCACACACACTTATCTCTCAGAACTGAGCATGTGGAGAGACGTTCGTTCATCTAGCACAAAGGGAACGGGTTGCAGGAGAAACTTTTACTCTGGTTTCTCAGTCTGTTTCCTAGTGCCGGTTTGAAGTTCCTGCAGTTTTCACTGTAAAACCGAGTTGGAGCTAGTACCTCCCCATATATATGTATGGAGTGGAGTTTGCAACTGAAAAGAAACTTTGTGTTCCCAACAAGCTAGGTGAAGGACGGCTTTCACACACACTTATCTCTCAGAACTGAGCATGTGGAGAGACGTTCGTTCATCTAGCACAAAGGGAACGGGTTGCAGGAGAAACTTTTACTCTGGTTTCTCAGTCTGTTTCCTAGTGCCGGTTTGAAGTTCCTGCAGTTTTCACTGTAAAACCGAGTTGGAGCTAGTACCTCCCCATATATATGTATGGAGTGGAGTTTGCAACTGAAAAGAAACTTTGTGTTCCCAACAAGCTAGGTGAAGGACGGCTTTCACACACACTTATCTCTCAGAACTGAGCATGTGGAGAGACGTTCGTTCATCTAGCACAAAGGGAACGGGTTGCAGGAGAAACTTTTACTCTGGTTTCTCAGTCTGTTTCCTAGTGCCGGTTTGAAGTTCCTGCAGTTTTCACTGTAAAACCGAGTTGGAGCTAGTACCTCCCCATATATATGTATGGAGTGGAGTTTGCAACTGAAAAGAAACTTTGTGTTCCCAACAAGCTAGGTGAAGGACGGCTTTCACACACACTTATCTCTCAGAACTGAGCATGTGGAGAGACGTTCGTTCATCTAGCACAAAGGGAACGGGTTGCAGGAGAAACTTTTACTCTGGTTTCTCAGTCTGTTTCCTAGTGCCGGTTTGAAGTTCCTGCAGTTTTCACTGTAAAACCGAGTTGGAGCTAGTACCTCCCCATATATATGTATGGAGTGGAGTTTGCAACTGAAAAGAAACTTTGTGTTCCCAACAAGCTAGGTGAAGGACGGCTTTCACACACACTTATCTCTCAGAACTGAGCATGTGGAGAGACGTTCGTTCATCTAGCACAAAGGGAACGGGTTGCAGGAGAAACTTTTACTCTGGTTTCTCAGTCTGTTTCCTAGTGCCGGTTTGAAGTTCCTGCAGTTTTCACTGTAAAACCGAGTTGGAGCTAGTACCTCCCCATATATATGTATGGAGTGGAGTTTGCAACTGAAAAGAAACTTTGTGTTCCCAACAAGCTAGGTGAAGGACGGCTTTCACACACACTTATCTCTCAGAACTGAGCATGTGGAGAGACGTTCGTTCATCTAGCACAAAGGGAACGGGTTGCAGGAGAAACTTTTACTCTGGTTTCTCAGTCTGTTTCCTAGTGCCGGTTTGAAGTTCCTGCAGTTTTCACTGTAAAACCGAGTTGGAGCTAGTACCTCCCCATATATATGTATGGAGTGGAGTTTGCAACTGAAAAGAAACTTTGTGTTCCCAACAAGCTAGGTGAAGGACGGCTTTCACACACACTTATCTCTCAGAACTGAGCATGTGGAGAGACGTTCGTTCATCTAGCACAAAGGGAACGGGTTGCAGGAGAAACTTTTACTCTGGTTTCTCAGTCTGTTTCCTAGTGCCGGTTTGAAGTTCCTGCAGTTTTCACTGTAAAACCGAGTTGGAGCTAGTACCTCCCCATATATATGTATGGAGTGGAGTTTGCAACTGAAAAGAAACTTTGTGTTCCCAACAAGCTAGGTGAAGGACGGCTTTCACACACACTTATCTCTCAGAACTGAGCATGTGGAGAGACGTTCGTTCATCTAGCACAAAGGGAACGGGTTGCAGGAGAAACTTTTACTCTGGTTTCTCAGTCTGTTTCCTAGTGCCGGTTTGAAGTTCCTGCAGTTTTCACTGTAAAACCGAGTTGGAGCTAGTACCTCCCCATATATATGTATGGAGTGGAGTTTGCAACTGAAAAGAAACTTTGTGTTCCCAACAAGCTAGGTGAAGGACGGCTTTCACACACACTTATCTCTCAGAACTGAGCATGTGGAGAGACGTTCGTTCATCTAGCACAAAGGGAACGGGTTGCAGGAGAAACTTTTACTCTGGTTTCTCAGTCTGTTTCCTAGTGCCGGTTTGAAGTTCCTGCAGTTTTCACTGTAAAACCGAGTTGGAGCTAGTACCTCCCCATATATATGTATGGAGTGGAGTTTGCAACTGAAAAGAAACTTTGTGTTCCCAACAAGCTAGGTGAAGGACGGCTTTCACACACACTTATCTCTCAGAACTGAGCATGTGGAGAGACGTTCGTTCATCTAGCACAAAGGGAACGGGTTGCAGGAGAAACTTTTACTCTGGTTTCTCAGTCTGTTTCCTAGTGCCGGTTTGAAGTTCCTGCAGTTTTCACTGTAAAACCGAGTTGGAGCTAGTACCTCCCCATATATATGTATGGAGTGGAGTTTGCAACTGAAAAGAAACTTTGTGTTCCCAACAAGCTAGGTGAAGGACGGCTTTCACACACACTTATCTCTCAGAACTGAGCATGTGGAGAGACGTTCGTTCATCTAGCACAAAGGGAACGGGTTGCAGGAGAAACTTTTACTCTGGTTTCTCAGTCTGTTTCCTAGTGCCGGTTTGAAGTTCCTGCAGTTTTCACTGTAAAACCGAGTTGGAGCTAGTACCTCCCCATATATATGTATGGAGTGGAGTTTGCAACTGAAAAGAAACTTTGTGTTCCCAACAAGCTAGGTGAAGGACGGCTTTCACACACACTTATCTCTCAGAACTGAGCATGTGGAGAGACGTTCGTTCATCTAGCACAAAGGGAACGGGTTGCAGGAGAAACTTTTACTCTGGTTTCTCAGTCTGTTTCCTAGTGCCGGTTTGAAGTTCCTGCAGTTTTCACTGTAAAACCGAGTTGGAGCTAGTACCTCCCCATATATATGTATGGAGTGGAGTTTGCAACTGAAAAGAAACTTTGTGTTCCCAACAAGCTAGGTGAAGGACGGCTTTCACACACACTTATCTCTCAGAACTGAGCATGTGGAGAGACGTTCGTTCATCTAGCACAAAGGGAACGGGTTGCAGGAGAAACTTTTACTCTGGTTTCTCAGTCTGTTTCCTAGTGCCGGTTTGAAGTTCCTGCAGTTTTCACTGTAAAACCGAGTTGGAGCTAGTACCTCCCCATATATATGTATGGAGTGGAGTTTGCAACTGAAAAGAAACTTTGTGTTCCCAACAAGCTAGGTGAAGGACGGCTTTCACACACACTTATCTCTCAGAACTGAGCATGTGGAGAGACGTTCGTTCATCTAGCACAAAGGGAACGGGTTGCAGGAGAAACTTTTACTCTGGTTTCTCAGTCTGTTTCCTAGTGCCGGTTTGAAGTTCCTGCAGTTTTCACTGTAAAACCGAGTTGGAGCTAGTACCTCCCCATATATATGTATGGAGTGGAGTTTGCAACTGAAAAGAAACTTTGTGTTCCCAACAAGCTAGGTGAAGGACGGCTTTCACACACACTTATCTCTCAGAACTGAGCATGTGGAGAGACGTTCGTTCATCTAGCACAAAGGGAACGGGTTGCAGGAGAAACTTTTACTCTGGTTTCTCAGTCTGTTTCCTAGTGCCGGTTTGAAGTTCCTGCAGTTTTCACTGTAAAACCGAGTTGGAGCTAGTACCTCCCCATATATATGTATGGAGTGGAGTTTGCAACTGAAAAGAAACTTTGTGTTCCCAACAAGCTAGGTGAAGGACGGCTTTCACACACACTTATCTCTCAGAACTGAGCATGTGGAGAGACGTTCGTTCATCTAGCACAAAGGGAACGGGTTGCAGGAGAAACTTTTACTCTGGTTTCTCAGTCTGTTTCCTAGTGCCGGTTTGAAGTTCCTGCAGTTTTCACTGTAAAACCGAGTTGGAGCTAGTACCTCCCCATATATATGTATGGAGTGGAGTTTGCAACTGAAAAGAAACTTTGTGTTCCCAACAAGCTAGGTGAAGGACGGCTTTCACACACACTTATCTCTCAGAACTGAGCATGTGGAGAGACGTTCGTTCATCTAGCACAAAGGGAACGGGTTGCAGGAGAAACTTTTACTCTGGTTTCTCAGTCTGTTTCCTAGTGCCGGTTTGAAGTTCCTGCAGTTTTCACTGTAAAACCGAGTTGGAGCTAGTACCTCCCCATATATATGTATGGAGTGGAGTTTGCAACTGAAAAGAAACTTTGTGTTCCCAACAAGCTAGGTGAAGGACGGCTTTCACACACACTTATCTCTCAGAACTGAGCATGTGGAGAGACGTTCGTTCATCTAGCACAAAGGGAACGGGTTGCAGGAGAAACTTTTACTCTGGTTTCTCAGTCTGTTTCCTAGTGCCGGTTTGAAGTTCCTGCAGTTTTCACTGTAAAACCGAGTTGGAGCTAGTACCTCCCCATATATATGTATGGAGTGGAGTTTGCAACTGAAAAGAAACTTTGTGTTCCCAACAAGCTAGGTGAAGGACGGCTTTCACACACACTTATCTCTCAGAACTGAGCATGTGGAGAGACGTTCGTTCATCTAGCACAAAGGGAACGGGTTGCAGGAGAAACTTTTACTCTGGTTTCTCAGTCTGTTTCCTAGTGCCGGTTTGAAGTTCCTGCAGTTTTCACTGTAAAACCGAGTTGGAGCTAGTACCTCCCCATATATATGTATGGAGTGGAGTTTGCAACTGAAAAGAAACTTTGTGTTCCCAACAAGCTAGGTGAAGGACGGCTTTCACACACACTTATCTCTCAGAACTGAGCATGTGGAGAGACGTTCGTTCATCTAGCACAAAGGGAACGGGTTGCAGGAGAAACTTTTACTCTGGTTTCTCAGTCTGTTTCCTAGTGCCGGTTTGAAGTTCCTGCAGTTTTCACTGTAAAACCGAGTTGGAGCTAGTACCTCCCCATATATATGTATGGAGTGGAGTTTGCAACTGAAAAGAAACTTTGTGTTCCCAACAAGCTAGGTGAAGGACGGCTTTCACACACACTTATCTCTCAGAACTGAGCATGTGGAGAGACGTTCGTTCATCTAGCACAAAGGGAACGGGTTGCAGGAGAAACTTTTACTCTGGTTTCTCAGTCTGTTTCCTAGTGCCGGTTTGAAGTTCCTGCAGTTTTCACTGTAAAACCGAGTTGGAGCTAGTACCTCCCCATATATATGTATGGAGTGGAGTTTGCAACTGAAAAGAAACTTTGTGTTCCCAACAAGCTAGGTGAAGGACGGCTTTCACACACACTTATCTCTCAGAACTGAGCATGTGGAGAGACGTTCGTTCATCTAGCACAAAGGGAACGGGTTGCAGGAGAAACTTTTACTCTGGTTTCTCAGTCTGTTTCCTAGTGCCGGTTTGAAGTTCCTGCAGTTTTCACTGTAAAACCGAGTTGGAGCTAGTACCTCCCCATATATATGTATGGAGTGGAGTTTGCAACTGAAAAGAAACTTTGTGTTCCCAACAAGCTAGGTGAAGGACGGCTTTCACACACACTTATCTCTCAGAACTGAGCATGTGGAGAGACGTTCGTTCATCTAGCACAAAGGGAACGGGTTGCAGGAGAAACTTTTACTCTGGTTTCTCAGTCTGTTTCCTAGTGCCGGTTTGAAGTTCCTGCAGTTTTCACTGTAAAACCGAGTTGGAGCTAGTACCTCCCCATATATATGTATGGAGTGGAGTTTGCAACTGAAAAGAAACTTTGTGTTCCCAACAAGCTAGGTGAAGGACGGCTTTCACACACACTTATCTCTCAGAACTGAGCATGTGGAGAGACGTTCGTTCATCTAGCACAAAGGGAACGGGTTGCAGGAGAAACTTTTACTCTGGTTTCTCAGTCTGTTTCCTAGTGCCGGTTTGAAGTTCCTGCAGTTTTCACTGTAAAACCGAGTTGGAGCTAGTACCTCCCCATATATATGTATGGAGTGGAGTTTGCAACTGAAAAGAAACTTTGTGTTCCCAACAAGCTAGGTGAAGGACGGCTTTCACACACACTTATCTCTCAGAACTGAGCATGTGGAGAGACGTTCGTTCATCTAGCACAAAGGGAACGGGTTGCAGGAGAAACTTTTACTCTGGTTTCTCAGTCTGTTTCCTAGTGCCGGTTTGAAGTTCCTGCAGTTTTCACTGTAAAACCGAGTTGGAGCTAGTACCTCCCCATATATATGTATGGAGTGGAGTTTGCAACTGAAAAGAAACTTTGTGTTCCCAACAAGCTAGGTGAAGGACGGCTTTCACACACACTTATCTCTCAGAACTGAGCATGTGGAGAGACGTTCGTTCATCTAGCACAAAGGGAACGGGTTGCAGGAGAAACTTTTACTCTGGTTTCTCAGTCTGTTTCCTAGTGCCGGTTTGAAGTTCCTGCAGTTTTCACTGTAAAACCGAGTTGGAGCTAGTACCTCCCCATATATATGTATGGAGTGGAGTTTGCAACTGAAAAGAAACTTTGTGTTCCCAACAAGCTAGGTGAAGGACGGCTTTCACACACACTTATCTCTCAGAACTGAGCATGTGGAGAGACGTTCGTTCATCTAGCACAAAGGGAACGGGTTGCAGGAGAAACTTTTACTCTGGTTTCTCAGTCTGTTTCCTAGTGCCGGTTTGAAGTTCCTGCAGTTTTCACTGTAAAACCGAGTTGGAGCTAGTACCTCCCCATATATATGTATGGAGTGGAGTTTGCAACTGAAAAGAAACTTTGTGTTCCCAACAAGCTAGGTGAAGGACGGCTTTCACACACACTTATCTCTCAGAACTGAGCATGTGGAGAGACGTTCGTTCATCTAGCACAAAGGGAACGGGTTGCAGGAGAAACTTTTACTCTGGTTTCTCAGTCTGTTTCCTAGTGCCGGTTTGAAGTTCCTGCAGTTTTCACTGTAAAACCGAGTTGGAGCTAGTACCTCCCCATATATATGTATGGAGTGGAGTTTGCAACTGAAAAGAACTTTGTGTTCCCAACAAGCTAGGTGAAGGACGGCTTTCACACACACTTATCTCTCAGAACTGAGCATGTGGAGAGACGTTCGTTCATCTAGCACAAAGGGAACGGGTTGCAGGAGAAACTTTTACTCTGGTTTCTCAGTCTGTTTCCTAGTGCCGGTTTGAAGTTCCTGCAGTTTTCACTGTAAAACCGAGTTGGAGCTAGTACCTCCCCATATATATGTATGGAGTGGAGTTTGCAACTGAAAAGAAACTTTGTGTTCCCAACAAGCTAGGTGAAGGACGGCTTTCACACACACTTATCTCTCAGAACTGAGCATGTGGAGAGACGTTCGTTCATCTAGCACAAAGGGAACGGGTTGCAGGAGAAACTTTTACTCTGGTTTCTCAGTCTGTTTCCTAGTGCCGGTTTGAAGTTCCTGCAGTTTTCACTGTAAAACCGAGTTGGAGCTAGTACCTCCCCATATATATGTATGGAGTGGAGTTTGCAACTGAAAAGAAACTTTGTGTTCCCAACAAGCTAGGTGAAGGACGGCTTTCACACACACTTATCTCTCAGAACTGAGCATGTGGAGAGACGTTCGTTCATCTAGCACAAAGGGAACGGGTTGCAGGAGAAACTTTTACTCTGGTTTCTCAGTCTGTTTCCTAGTGCCGGTTTGAAGTTCCTGCAGTTTTCACTGTAAAACCGAGTTGGAGCTAGTACCTCCCCATATATATGTATGGAGTGGAGTTTGCAACTGAAAAGAAACTTTGTGTTCCCAACAAGCTAGGTGAAGGACGGCTTTCACACACACTTATCTCTCAGAACTGAGCATGTGGAGAGACGTTCGTTCATCTAGCACAAAGGGAACGGGTTGCAGGAGAAACTTTTACTCTGGTTTCTCAGTCTGTTTCCTAGTGCCGGTTTGAAGTTCCTGCAGTTTTCACTGTAAAACCGAGTTGGAGCTAGTACCTCCCCATATATATGTATGGAGTGGAGTTTGCAACTGAAAAGAAACTTTGTGTTCCCAACAAGCTAGGTGAAGGACGGCTTTCACACACACTTATCTCTCAGAACTGAGCATGTGGAGAGACGTTCGTTCATCTAGCACAAAGGGAACGGGTTGCAGGAGAAACTTTTACTCTGGTTTCTCAGTCTGTTTCCTAGTGCCGGTTTGAAGTTCCTGCAGTTTTCACTGTAAAACCGAGTTGGAGCTAGTACCTCCCCATATATATGTATGGAGTGGAGTTTGCAACTGAAAAGAAACTTTGTGTTCCCAACAAGCTAGGTGAAGGACGGCTTTCACACACACTTATCTCTCAGAACTGAGCATGTGGAGAGACGTTCGTTCATCTAGCACAAAGGGAACGGGTTGCAGGAGAAACTTTTACTCTGGTTTCTCAGTCTGTTTCCTAGTGCCGGTTTGAAGTTCCTGCAGTTTTCACTGTAAAACCGAGTTGGAGCTAGTACCTCCCCATATATATGTATGGAGTGGAGTTTGCAACTGAAAAGAAACTTTGTGTTCCCAACAAGCTAGGTGAAGGACGGCTTTCACACACACTTATCTCTCAGAACTGAGCATGTGGAGAGACGTTCGTTCATCTAGCACAAAGGGAACGGGTTGCAGGAGAAACTTTTACTCTGGTTTCTCAGTCTGTTTCCTAGTGCCGGTTTGAAGTTCCTGCAGTTTTCACTGTAAAACCGAGTTGGAGCTAGTACCTCCCCATATATATGTATGGAGTGGAGTTTGCAACTGAAAAGAAACTTTGTGTTCCCAACAAGCTAGGTGAAGGACGGCTTTCACACACACTTATCTCTCAGAACTGAGCATGTGGAGAGACGTTCGTTCATCTAGCACAAAGGGAACGGGTTGCAGGAGAAACTTTTACTCTGGTTTCTCAGTCTGTTTCCTAGTGCCGGTTTGAAGTTCCTGCAGTTTTCACTGTAAAACCGAGTTGGAGCTAGTACCTCCCCATATATATGTATGGAGTGGAGTTTGCAACTGAAAAGAAACTTTGTGTTCCCAACAAGCTAGGTGAAGGACGGCTTTCACACACACTTATCTCTCAGAACTGAGCATGTGGAGAGACGTTCGTTCATCTAGCACAAAGGGAACGGGTTGCAGGAGAAACTTTTACTCTGGTTTCTCAGTCTGTTTCCTAGTGCCGGTTTGAAGTTCCTGCAGTTTTCACTGTAAAACCGAGTTGGAGCTAGTACCTCCCCATATATATGTATGGAGTGGAGTTTGCAACTGAAAAGAACTTTGTGTTCCCAACAAGCTAGGTGAAGGACGGCTTTCACACACACTTATCTCTCAGAACTGAGCATGTGGAGAGACGTTCGTTCATCTAGCACAAAGGGAACGGGTTGCAGGAGAAACTTTTACTCTGGTTTCTCAGTCTGTTTCCTAGTGCCGGTTTGAAGTTCCTGCAGTTTTCACTGTAAAACCGAGTTGGAGCTAGTACCTCCCCATATATATGTATGGAGTGGAGTTTGCAACTGAAAAGAAACTTTGTGTTCCCAACAAGCTAGGTGAAGGACGGCTTTCACACACACTTATCTCTCAGAACTGAGCATGTGGAGAGACGTTCGTTCATCTAGCACAAAGGGAACGGGTTGCAGGAGAAACTTTTACTCTGGTTTCTCAGTCTGTTTCCTAGTGCCGGTTTGAAGTTCCTGCAGTTTTCACTGTAAAACCGAGTTGGAGCTAGTACCTCCCCATATATATGTATGGAGTGGAGTTTGCAACTGAAAAGAAACTTTGTGTTCCCAACAAGCTAGGTGAAGGACGGCTTTCACACACACTTATCTCTCAGAACTGAGCATGTGGAGAGACGTTCGTTCATCTAGCACAAAGGGAACGGGTTGCAGGAGAAACTTTTACTCTGGTTTCTCAGTCTGTTTCCTAGTGCCGGTTTGAAGTTCCTGCAGTTTTCACTGTAAAACCGAGTTGGAGCTAGTACCTCCCCATATATATGTATGGAGTGGAGTTTGCAACTGAAAAGAAACTTTGTGTTCCCAACAAGCTAGGTGAAGGACGGCTTTCACACACACTTATCTCTCAGAACTGAGCATGTGGAGAGACGTTCGTTCATCTAGCACAAAGGGAACGGGTTGCAGGAGAAACTTTTACTCTGGTTTCTCAGTCTGTTTCCTAGTGCCGGTTTGAAGTTCCTGCAGTTTTCACTGTAAAACCGAGTTGGAGCTAGTACCTCCCCATATATATGTATGGAGTGGAGTTTGCAACTGAAAAGAAACTTTGTGTTCCCAACAAGCTAGGTGAAGGACGGCTTTCACACACACTTATCTCTCAGAACTGAGCATGTGGAGAGACGTTCGTTCATCTAGCACAAAGGGAACGGGTTGCAGGAGAAACTTTTACTCTGGTTTCTCAGTCTGTTTCCTAGTGCCGGTTTGAAGTTCCTGCAGTTTTCACTGTAAAACCGAGTTGGAGCTAGTACCTCCCCATATATATGTATGGAGTGGAGTTTGCAACTGAAAAGAAACTTTGTGTTCCCAACAAGCTAGGTGAAGGACGGCTTTCACACACACTTATCTCTCAGAACTGAGCATGTGGAGAGACGTTCGTTCATCTAGCACAAAGGGAACGGGTTGCAGGAGAAACTTTTACTCTGGTTTCTCAGTCTGTTTCCTAGTGCCGGTTTGAAGTTCCTGCAGTTTTCACTGTAAAACCGAGTTGGAGCTAGTACCTCCCCATATATATGTATGGAGTGGAGTTTGCAACTGAAAAGAAACTTTGTGTTCCCAACAAGCTAGGTGAAGGACGGCTTTCACACACACTTATCTCTCAGAACTGAGCATGTGGAGAGACGTTCGTTCATCTAGCACAAAGGGAACGGGTTGCAGGAGAAACTTTTACTCTGGTTTCTCAGTCTGTTTCCTAGTGCCGGTTTGAAGTTCCTGCAGTTTTCACTGTAAAACCGAGTTGGAGCTAGTACCTCCCCATATATATGTATGGAGTGGAGTTTGCAACTGAAAAGAAACTTTGTGTTCCCAACAAGCTAGGTGAAGGACGGCTTTCACACACACTTATCTCTCAGAACTGAGCATGTGGAGAGACGTTCGTTCATCTAGCACAAAGGGAACGGGTTGCAGGAGAAACTTTTACTCTGGTTTCTCAGTCTGTTTCCTAGTGCCGGTTTGAAGTTCCTGCAGTTTTCACTGTAAAACCGAGTTGGAGCTAGTACCTCCCCATATATATGTATGGAGTGGAGTTTGCAACTGAAAAGAAACTTTGTGTTCCCAACAAGCTAGGTGAAGGACGGCTTTCACACACACTTATCTCTCAGAACTGAGCATGTGGAGAGACGTTCGTTCATCTAGCACAAAGGGAACGGGTTGCAGGAGAAACTTTTACTCTGGTTTCTCAGTCTGTTTCCTAGTGCCGGTTTGAAGTTCCTGCAGTTTTCACTGTAAAACCGAGTTGGAGCTAGTACCTCCCCATATATATGTATGGAGTGGAGTTTGCAACTGAAAAGAAACTTTGTGTTCCCAACAAGCTAGGTGAAGGACGGCTTTCACACACACTTATCTCTCAGAACTGAGCATGTGGAGAGACGTTCGTTCATCTAGCACAAAGGGAACGGGTTGCAGGAGAAACTTTTACTCTGGTTTCTCAGTCTGTTTCCTAGTGCCGGTTTGAAGTTCCTGCAGTTTTCACTGTAAAACCGAGTTGGAGCTAGTACCTCCCCATATATATGTATGGAGTGGAGTTTGCAACTGAAAAGAACTTTGTGTTCCCAACAAGCTAGGTGAAGGACGGCTTTCACACACACTTATCTCTCAGAACTGAGCATGTGGAGAGACGTTCGTTCATCTAGCACAAAGGGAACGGGTTGCAGGAGAAACTTTTACTCTGGTTTCTCAGTCTGTTTCCTAGTGCCGGTTTGAAGTTCCTGCAGTTTTCACTGTAAAACCGAGTTGGAGCTAGTACCTCCCCATATATATGTATGGAGTGGAGTTTGCAACTGAAAAGAAACTTTGTGTTCCCAACAAGCTAGGTGAAGGACGGCTTTCACACACACTTATCTCTCAGAACTGAGCATGTGGAGAGACGTTCGTTCATCTAGCACAAAGGGAACGGGTTGCAGGAGAAACTTTTACTCTGGTTTCTCAGTCTGTTTCCTAGTGCCGGTTTGAAGTTCCTGCAGTTTTCACTGTAAAACCGAGTTGGAGCTAGTACCTCCCCATATATATGTATGGAGTGGAGTTTGCAACTGAAAAGAAACTTTGTGTTCCCAACAAGCTAGGTGAAGGACGGCTTTCACACACACTTATCTCTCAGAACTGAGCATGTGGAGAGACGTTCGTTCATCTAGCACAAAGGGAACGGGTTGCAGGAGAAACTTTTACTCTGGTTTCTCAGTCTGTTTCCTAGTGCCGGTTTGAAGTTCCTGCAGTTTTCACTGTAAAACCGAGTTGGAGCTAGTACCTCCCCATATATATGTATGGAGTGGAGTTTGCAACTGAAAAGAAACTTTGTGTTCCCAACAAGCTAGGTGAAGGACGGCTTTCACACACACTTATCTCTCAGAACTGAGCATGTGGAGAGACGTTCGTTCATCTAGCACAAAGGGAACGGGTTGCAGGAGAAACTTTTACTCTGGTTTCTCAGTCTGTTTCCTAGTGCCGGTTTGAAGTTCCTGCAGTTTTCACTGTAAAACCGAGTTGGAGCTAGTACCTCCCCATATATATGTATGGAGTGGAGTTTGCAACTGAAAAGAAACTTTGTGTTCCCAACAAGCTAGGTGAAGGACGGCTTTCACACACACTTATCTCTCAGAACTGAGCATGTGGAGAGACGTTCGTTCATCTAGCACAAAGGGAACGGGTTGCAGGAGAAACTTTTACTCTGGTTTCTCAGTCTGTTTCCTAGTGCCGGTTTGAAGTTCCTGCAGTTTTCACTGTAAAACCGAGTTGGAGCTAGTACCTCCCCATATATATGTATGGAGTGGAGTTTGCAACTGAAAAGAAACTTTGTGTTCCCAACAAGCTAGGTGAAGGACGGCTTTCACACACACTTATCTCTCAGAACTGAGCATGTGGAGAGACGTTCGTTCATCTAGCACAAAGGGAACGGGTTGCAGGAGAAACTTTTACTCTGGTTTCTCAGTCTGTTTCCTAGTGCCGGTTTGAAGTTCCTGCAGTTTTCACTGTAAAACCGAGTTGGAGCTAGTACCTCCCCATATATATGTATGGAGTGGAGTTTGCAACTGAAAAGAAACTTTGTGTTCCCAACAAGCTAGGTGAAGGACGGCTTTCACACACACTTATCTCTCAGAACTGAGCATGTGGAGAGACGTTCGTTCATCTAGCACAAAGGGAACGGGTTGCAGGAGAAACTTTTACTCTGGTTTCTCAGTCTGTTTCCTAGTGCCGGTTTGAAGTTCCTGCAGTTTTCACTGTAAAACCGAGTTGGAGCTAGTACCTCCCCATATATATGTATGGAGTGGAGTTTGCAACTGAAAAGAAACTTTGTGTTCCCAACAAGCTAGGTGAAGGACGGCTTTCACACACACTTATCTCTCAGAACTGAGCATGTGGAGAGACGTTCGTTCATCTAGCACAAAGGGAACGGGTTGCAGGAGAAACTTTTACTCTGGTTTCTCAGTCTGTTTCCTAGTGCCGGTTTGAAGTTCCTGCAGTTTTCACTGTAAAACCGAGTTGGAGCTAGTACCTCCCCATATATATGTATGGAGTGGAGTTTGCAACTGAAAAGAAACTTTGTGTTCCCAACAAGCTAGGTGAAGGACGGCTTTCACACACACTTATCTCTCAGAACTGAGCATGTGGAGAGACGTTCGTTCATCTAGCACAAAGGGAACGGGTTGCAGGAGAAACTTTTACTCTGGTTTCTCAGTCTGTTTCCTAGTGCCGGTTTGAAGTTCCTGCAGTTTTCACTGTAAAACCGAGTTGGAGCTAGTACCTCCCCATATATATGTATGGAGTGGAGTTTGCAACTGAAAAGAAACTTTGTGTTCCCAACAAGCTAGGTGAAGGACGGCTTTCACACACACTTATCTCTCAGAACTGAGCATGTGGAGAGACGTTCGTTCATCTAGCACAAAGGGAACGGGTTGCAGGAGAAACTTTTACTCTGGTTTCTCAGTCTGTTTCCTAGTGCCGGTTTGAAGTTCCTGCAGTTTTCACTGTAAAACCGAGTTGGAGCTAGTACCTCCCCATATATATGTATGGAGTGGAGTTTGCAACTGAAAAGAAACTTTGTGTTCCCAACAAGCTAGGTGAAGGACGGCTTTCACACACACTTATCTCTCAGAACTGAGCATGTGGAGAGACGTTCGTTCATCTAGCACAAAGGGAACGGGTTGCAGGAGAAACTTTTACTCTGGTTTCTCAGTCTGTTTCCTAGTGCCGGTTTGAAGTTCCTGCAGTTTTCACTGTAAAACCGAGTTGGAGCTAGTACCTCCCCATATATATGTATGGAGTGGAGTTTGCAACTGAAAAGAAACTTTGTGTTCCCAACAAGCTAGGTGAAGGACGGCTTTCACACACACTTATCTCTCAGAACTGAGCATGTGGAGAGACGTTCGTTCATCTAGCACAAAGGGAACGGGTTGCAGGAGAAACTTTTACTCTGGTTTCTCAGTCTGTTTCCTAGTGCCGGTTTGAAGTTCCTGCAGTTTTCACTGTAAAACCGAGTTGGAGCTAGTACCTCCCCATATATATGTATGGAGTGGAGTTTGCAACTGAAAAGAAACTTTGTGTTCCCAACAAGCTAGGTGAAGGACGGCTTTCACACACACTTATCTCTCAGAACTGAGCATGTGGAGAGACGTTCGTTCATCTAGCACAAAGGGAACGGGTTGCAGGAGAAACTTTTACTCTGGTTTCTCAGTCTGTTTCCTAGTGCCGGTTTGAAGTTCCTGCAGTTTTCACTGTAAAACCGAGTTGGAGCTAGTACCTCCCCATATATATGTATGGAGTGGAGTTTGCAACTGAAAAGAAACTTTGTGTTCCCAACAAGCTAGGTGAAGGACGGCTTTCACACACACTTATCTCTCAGAACTGAGCATGTGGAGAGACGTTCGTTCATCTAGCACAAAGGGAACGGGTTGCAGGAGAAACTTTTACTCTGGTTTCTCAGTCTGTTTCCTAGTGCCGGTTTGAAGTTCCTGCAGTTTTCACTGTAAAACCGAGTTGGAGCTAGTACCTCCCCATATATATGTATGGAGTGGAGTTTGCAACTGAAAAGAAACTTTGTGTTCCCAACAAGCTAGGTGAAGGACGGCTTTCACACACACTTATCTCTCAGAACTGAGCATGTGGAGAGACGTTCGTTCATCTAGCACAAAGGGAACGGGTTGCAGGAGAAACTTTTACTCTGGTTTCTCAGTCTGTTTCCTAGTGCCGGTTTGAAGTTCCTGCAGTTTTCACTGTAAAACCGAGTTGGAGCTAGTACCTCCCCATATATATGTATGGAGTGGAGTTTGCAACTGAAAAGAAACTTTGTGTTCCCAACAAGCTAGGTGAAGGACGGCTTTCACACACACTTATCTCTCAGAACTGAGCATGTGGAGAGACGTTCGTTCATCTAGCACAAAGGGAACGGGTTGCAGGAGAAACTTTTACTCTGGTTTCTCAGTCTGTTTCCTAGTGCCGGTTTGAAGTTCCTGCAGTTTTCACTGTAAAACCGAGTTGGAGCTAGTACCTCCCCATATATATGTATGGAGTGGAGTTTGCAACTGAAAAGAAACTTTGTGTTCCCAACAAGCTAGGTGAAGGACGGCTTTCACACACACTTATCTCTCAGAACTGAGCATGTGGAGAGACGTTCGTTCATCTAGCACAAAGGGAACGGGTTGCAGGAGAAACTTTTACTCTGGTTTCTCAGTCTGTTTCCTAGTGCCGGTTTGAAGTTCCTGCAGTTTTCACTGTAAAACCGAGTTGGAGCTAGTACCTCCCCATATATATGTATGGAGTGGAGTTTGCAACTGAAAAGAAACTTTGTGTTCCCAACAAGCTAGGTGAAGGACGGCTTTCACACACACTTATCTCTCAGAACTGAGCATGTGGAGAGACGTTCGTTCATCTAGCACAAAGGGAACGGGTTGCAGGAGAAACTTTTACTCTGGTTTCTCAGTCTGTTTCCTAGTGCCGGTTTGAAGTTCCTGCAGTTTTCACTGTAAAACCGAGTTGGAGCTAGTACCTCCCCATATATATGTATGGAGTGGAGTTTGCAACTGAAAAGAAACTTTGTGTTCCCAACAAGCTAGGTGAAGGACGGCTTTCACACACACTTATCTCTCAGAACTGAGCATGTGGAGAGACGTTCGTTCATCTAGCACAAAGGGAACGGGTTGCAGGAGAAACTTTTACTCTGGTTTCTCAGTCTGTTTCCTAGTGCCGGTTTGAAGTTCCTGCAGTTTTCACTGTAAAACCGAGTTGGAGCTAGTACCTCCCCATATATATGTATGGAGTGGAGTTTGCAACTGAAAAGAAACTTTGTGTTCCCAACAAGCTAGGTGAAGGACGGCTTTCACACACACTTATCTCTCAGAACTGAGCATGTGGAGAGACGTTCGTTCATCTAGCACAAAGGGAACGGGTTGCAGGAGAAACTTTTACTCTGGTTTCTCAGTCTGTTTCCTAGTGCCGGTTTGAAGTTCCTGCAGTTTTCACTGTAAAACCGAGTTGGAGCTAGTACCTCCCCATATATATGTATGGAGTGGAGTTTGCAACTGAAAAGAAACTTTGTGTTCCCAACAAGCTAGGTGAAGGACGGCTTTCACACACACTTATCTCTCAGAACTGAGCATGTGGAGAGACGTTCGTTCATCTAGCACAAAGGGAACGGGTTGCAGGAGAAACTTTTACTCTGGTTTCTCAGTCTGTTTCCTAGTGCCGGTTTGAAGTTCCTGCAGTTTTCACTGTAAAACCGAGTTGGAGCTAGTACCTCCCCATATATATGTATGGAGTGGAGTTTGCAACTGAAAAGAAACTTTGTGTTCCCAACAAGCTAGGTGAAGGACGGCTTTCACACACACTTATCTCTCAGAACTGAGCATGTGGAGAGACGTTCGTTCATCTAGCACAAAGGGAACGGGTTGCAGGAGAAACTTTTACTCTGGTTTCTCAGTCTGTTTCCTAGTGCCGGTTTGAAGTTCCTGCAGTTTTCACTGTAAAACCGAGTTGGAGCTAGTACCTCCCCATATATATGTATGGAGTGGAGTTTGCAACTGAAAAGAAACTTTGTGTTCCCAACAAGCTAGGTGAAGGACGGCTTTCACACACACTTATCTCTCAGAACTGAGCATGTGGAGAGACGTTCGTTCATCTAGCACAAAGGGAACGGGTTGCAGGAGAAACTTTTACTCTGGTTTCTCAGTCTGTTTCCTAGTGCCGGTTTGAAGTTCCTGCAGTTTTCACTGTAAAACCGAGTTGGAGCTAGTACCTCCCCATATATATGTATGGAGTGGAGTTTGCAACTGAAAAGAAACTTTGTGTTCCCAACAAGCTAGGTGAAGGACGGCTTTCACACACACTTATCTCTCAGAACTGAGCATGTGGAGAGACGTTCGTTCATCTAGCACAAAGGGAACGGGTTGCAGGAGAAACTTTTACTCTGGTTTCTCAGTCTGTTTCCTAGTGCCGGTTTGAAGTTCCTGCAGTTTTCACTGTAAAACCGAGTTGGAGCTAGTACCTCCCCATATATATGTATGGAGTGGAGTTTGCAACTGAAAAGAAACTTTGTGTTCCCAACAAGCTAGGTGAAGGACGGCTTTCACACACACTTATCTCTCAGAACTGAGCATGTGGAGAGACGTTCGTTCATCTAGCACAAAGGGAACGGGTTGCAGGAGAAACTTTTACTCTGGTTTCTCAGTCTGTTTCCTAGTGCCGGTTTGAAGTTCCTGCAGTTTTCACTGTAAAACCGAGTTGGAGCTAGTACCTCCCCATATATATGTATGGAGTGGAGTTTGCAACTGAAAAGAAACTTTGTGTTCCCAACAAGCTAGGTGAAGGACGGCTTTCACACACACTTATCTCTCAGAACTGAGCATGTGGAGAGACGTTCGTTCATCTAGCACAAAGGGAACGGGTTGCAGGAGAAACTTTTACTCTGGTTTCTCAGTCTGTTTCCTAGTGCCGGTTTGAAGTTCCTGCAGTTTTCACTGTAAAACCGAGTTGGAGCTAGTACCTCCCCATATATATGTATGGAGTGGAGTTTGCAACTGAAAAGAAACTTTGTGTTCCCAACAAGCTAGGTGAAGGACGGCTTTCACACACACTTATCTCTCAGAACTGAGCATGTGGAGAGACGTTCGTTCATCTAGCACAAAGGGAACGGGTTGCAGGAGAAACTTTTACTCTGGTTTCTCAGTCTGTTTCCTAGTGCCGGTTTGAAGTTCCTGCAGTTTTCACTGTAAAACCGAGTTGGAGCTAGTACCTCCCCATATATATGTATGGAGTGGAGTTTGCAACTGAAAAGAAACTTTGTGTTCCCAACAAGCTAGGTGAAGGACGGCTTTCACACACACTTATCTCTCAGAACTGAGCATGTGGAGAGACGTTCGTTCATCTAGCACAAAGGGAACGGGTTGCAGGAGAAACTTTTACTCTGGTTTCTCAGTCTGTTTCCTAGTGCCGGTTTGAAGTTCCTGCAGTTTTCACTGTAAAACCGAGTTGGAGCTAGTACCTCCCCATATATATGTATGGAGTGGAGTTTGCAACTGAAAAGAAACTTTGTGTTCCCAACAAGCTAGGTGAAGGACGGCTTTCACACACACTTATCTCTCAGAACTGAGCATGTGGAGAGACGTTCGTTCATCTAGCACAAAGGGAACGGGTTGCAGGAGAAACTTTTACTCTGGTTTCTCAGTCTGTTTCCTAGTGCCGGTTTGAAGTTCCTGCAGTTTTCACTGTAAAACCGAGTTGGAGCTAGTACCTCCCCATATATATGTATGGAGTGGAGTTTGCAACTGAAAAGAAACTTTGTGTTCCCAACAAGCTAGGTGAAGGACGGCTTTCACACACACTTATCTCTCAGAACTGAGCATGTGGAGAGACGTTCGTTCATCTAGCACAAAGGGAACGGGTTGCAGGAGAAACTTTTACTCTGGTTTCTCAGTCTGTTTCCTAGTGCCGGTTTGAAGTTCCTGCAGTTTTCACTGTAAAACCGAGTTGGAGCTAGTACCTCCCCATATATATGTATGGAGTGGAGTTTGCAACTGAAAAGAAACTTTGTGTTCCCAACAAGCTAGGTGAAGGACGGCTTTCACACACACTTATCTCTCAGAACTGAGCATGTGGAGAGACGTTCGTTCATCTAGCACAAAGGGAACGGGTTGCAGGAGAAACTTTTACTCTGGTTTCTCAGTCTGTTTCCTAGTGCCGGTTTGAAGTTCCTGCAGTTTTCACTGTAAAACCGAGTTGGAGCTAGTACCTCCCCATATATATGTATGGAGTGGAGTTTGCAACTGAAAAGAAACTTTGTGTTCCCAACAAGCTAGGTGAAGGACGGCTTTCACACACACTTATCTCTCAGAACTGAGCATGTGGAGAGACGTTCGTTCATCTAGCACAAAGGGAACGGGTTGCAGGAGAAACTTTTACTCTGGTTTCTCAGTCTGTTTCCTAGTGCCGGTTTGAAGTTCCTGCAGTTTTCACTGTAAAACCGAGTTGGAGCTAGTACCTCCCCATATATATGTATGGAGTGGAGTTTGCAACTGAAAAGAAACTTTGTGTTCCCAACAAGCTAGGTGAAGGACGGCTTTCACACACACTTATCTCTCAGAACTGAGCATGTGGAGAGACGTTCGTTCATCTAGCACAAAGGGAACGGGTTGCAGGAGAAACTTTTACTCTGGTTTCTCAGTCTGTTTCCTAGTGCCGGTTTGAAGTTCCTGCAGTTTTCACTGTAAAACCGAGTTGGAGCTAGTACCTCCCCATATATATGTATGGAGTGGAGTTTGCAACTGAAAAGAAACTTTGTGTTCCCAACAAGCTAGGTGAAGGACGGCTTTCACACACACTTATCTCTCAGAACTGAGCATGTGGAGAGACGTTCGTTCATCTAGCACAAAGGGAACGGGTTGCAGGAGAAACTTTTACTCTGGTTTCTCAGTCTGTTTCCTAGTGCCGGTTTGAAGTTCCTGCAGTTTTCACTGTAAAACCGAGTTGGAGCTAGTACCTCCCCATATATATGTATGGAGTGGAGTTTGCAACTGAAAAGAAACTTTGTGTTCCCAACAAGCTAGGTGAAGGACGGCTTTCACACACACTTATCTCTCAGAACTGAGCATGTGGAGAGACGTTCGTTCATCTAGCACAAAGGGAACGGGTTGCAGGAGAAACTTTTACTCTGGTTTCTCAGTCTGTTTCCTAGTGCCGGTTTGAAGTTCCTGCAGTTTTCACTGTAAAACCGAGTTGGAGCTAGTACCTCCCCATATATATGTATGGAGTGGAGTTTGCAACTGAAAAGAAACTTTGTGTTCCCAACAAGCTAGGTGAAGGACGGCTTTCACACACACTTATCTCTCAGAACTGAGCATGTGGAGAGACGTTCGTTCATCTAGCACAAAGGGAACGGGTTGCAGGAGAAACTTTTACTCTGGTTTCTCAGTCTGTTTCCTAGTGCCGGTTTGAAGTTCCTGCAGTTTTCACTGTAAAACCGAGTTGGAGCTAGTACCTCCCCATATATATGTATGGAGTGGAGTTTGCAACTGAAAAGAAACTTTGTGTTCCCAACAAGCTAGGTGAAGGACGGCTTTCACACACACTTATCTCTCAGAACTGAGCATGTGGAGAGACGTTCGTTCATCTAGCACAAAGGGAACGGGTTGCAGGAGAAACTTTTACTCTGGTTTCTCAGTCTGTTTCCTAGTGCCGGTTTGAAGTTCCTGCAGTTTTCACTGTAAAACCGAGTTGGAGCTAGTACCTCCCCATATATATGTATGGAGTGGAGTTGCAACTGAAAAGAAACTTTGTGTTCCCAACAAGCTAGGTGAAGGACGGCTTTCACACACACTTATCTCTCAGAACTGAGCATGTGGAGAGACGTTCGTTCATCTAGCACAAAGGGAACGGGTTGCAGGAGAAACTTTTACTCTGGTTTCTCAGTCTGTTTCCTAGTGCCGGTTTGAAGTTCCTGCAGTTTTCACTGTAAAACCGAGTTGGAGCTAGTACCTCCCCATATATATGTATGGAGTGGAGTTTGCAACTGAAAAGAAACTTTGTGTTCCCAACAAGCTAGGTGAAGGACGGCTTTCACACACACTTATCTCTCAGAACTGAGCATGTGGAGAGACGTTCGTTCATCTAGCACAAAGGGAACGGGTTGCAGGAGAAACTTTTACTCTGGTTTCTCAGTCTGTTTCCTAGTGCCGGTTTGAAGTTCCTGCAGTTTTCACTGTAAAACCGAGTTGGAGCTAGTACCTCCCCATATATATGTATGGAGTGGAGTTTGCAACTGAAAAGAAACTTTGTGTTCCCAACAAGCTAGGTGAAGGACGGCTTTCACACACACTTATCTCTCAGAACTGAGCATGTGGAGAGACGTTCGTTCATCTAGCACAAAGGGAACGGGTTTGCAGGAGAAACTTTTACTCTGGTTTCTCAGTCTGTTTCCTAGTGCCGGTTTGAAGTTCCTGCAGTTTTCACTGTAAAACCGAGTTGGAGCTAGTACCTCCCCATATATATGTATGGAGTGGAGTTTGCAACTGAAAAGAAACTTTGTGTTCCCAACAAGCTAGGTGAAGGACGGCTTTCACACACACTTATCTCTCAGAACTGAGCATGTGGAGAGACGTTCGTTCATCTAGCACAAAGGGAACGGGTTGCAGGAGAAACTTTTACTCTGGTTTCTCAGTCTGTTTCCTAGTGCCGGTTTGAAGTTCCTGCAGTTTTCACTGTAAAACCGAGTTGGAGCTAGTACCTCCCCATATATATGTATGGAGTGGAGTTTGCAACTGAAAAGAAACTTTGTGTTCCCAACAAGCTAGGTGAAGGACGGCTTTCACACACACTTATCTCTCAGAACTGAGCATGTGGAGAGACGTTCGTTCATCTAGCACAAAGGGAACGGGTTGCAGGAGAAACTTTTACTCTGGTTTCTCAGTCTGTTTCCTAGTGCCGGTTTGAAGTTCCTGCAGTTTTCACTGTAAAACCGAGTTGGAGCTAGTACCTCCCCATATATATGTATGGAGTGGAGTTTGCAACTGAAAAGAAACTTTGTGTTCCCAACAAGCTAGGTGAAGGACGGCTTTCACACACACTTATCTCTCAGAACTGAGCATGTGGAGAGACGTTCGTTCATCTAGCACAAAGGGAACGGGTTGCAGGAGAAACTTTTACTCTGGTTTCTCAGTCTGTTTCCTAGTGCCGGTTTGAAGTTCCTGCAGTTTTCACTGTAAAACCGAGTTGGAGCTAGTACCTCCCCATATATATGTATGGAGTGGAGTTTGCAACTGAAAAGAAACTTTGTGTTCCCAACAAGCTAGGTGAAGGACGGCTTTCACACACACTTATCTCTCAGAACTGAGCATGTGGAGAGACGTTCGTTCATCTAGCACAAAGGGAACGGGTTGCAGGAGAAACTTTTACTCTGGTTTCTCAGTCTGTTTCCTAGTGCCGGTTTGAAGTTCCTGCAGTTTTCACTGTAAAACCGAGTTGGAGCTAGTACCTCCCCATATATATGTATGGAGTGGAGTTTGCAACTGAAAAGAAACTTTGTGTTCCCAACAAGCTAGGTGAAGGACGGCTTTCACACACACTTATCTCTCAGAACTGAGCATGTGGAGAGACGTTCGTTCATCTAGCACAAAGGGAACGGGTTGCAGGAGAAACTTTTACTCTGGTTTCTCAGTCTGTTTCCTAGTGCCGGTTTGAAGTTCCTGCAGTTTTCACTGTAAAACCGAGTTGGAGCTAGTACCTCCCCATATATATGTATGGAGTGGAGTTTGCAACTGAAAAGAAACTTTGTGTTCCCAACAAGCTAGGTGAAGGACGGCTTTCACACACACTTATCTCTCAGAACTGAGCATGTGGAGAGACGTTCGTTCATCTAGCACAAAGGGAACGGGTTGCAGGAGAAACTTTTACTCTGGTTTCTCAGTCTGTTTCCTAGTGCCGGTTTGAAGTTCCTGCAGTTTTCACTGTAAAACCGAGTTGGAGCTAGTACCTCCCCATATATATGTATGGAGTGGAGTTTGCAACTGAAAAGAAACTTTGTGTTCCCAACAAGCTAGGTGAAGGACGGCTTTCACACACACTTATCTCTCAGAACTGAGCATGTGGAGAGACGTTCGTTCATCTAGCACAAAGGGAACGGGTTGCAGGAGAAACTTTTACTCTGGTTTCTCAGTCTGTTTCCTAGTGCCGGTTTGAAGTTCCTGCAGTTTTCACTGTAAAACCGAGTTGGAGCTAGTACCTCCCCATATATATGTATGGAGTGGAGTTTGCAACTGAAAAGAAACTTTGTGTTCCCAACAAGCTAGGTGAAGGACGGCTTTCACACACACTTATCTCTCAGAACTGAGCATGTGGAGAGACGTTCGTTCATCTAGCACAAAGGGAACGGGTTGCAGGAGAAACTTTTACTCTGGTTTCTCAGTCTGTTTCCTAGTGCCGGTTTGAAGTTCCTGCAGTTTTCACTGTAAAACCGAGTTGGAGCTAGTACCTCCCCATATATATGTATGGAGTGGAGTTTGCAACTGAAAAGAAACTTTGTGTTCCCAACAAGCTAGGTGAAGGACGGCTTTCACACACACTTATCTCTCAGAACTGAGCATGTGGAGAGACGTTCGTTCATCTAGCACAAAGGGAACGGGTTGCAGGAGAAACTTTTACTCTGGTTTCTCAGTCTGTTTCCTAGTGCCGGTTTGAAGTTCCTGCAGTTTTCACTGTAAAACCGAGTTGGAGCTAGTACCTCCCCATATATATGTATGGAGTGGAGTTTGCAACTGAAAAGAAACTTTGTGTTCCCAACAAGCTAGGTGAAGGACGGCTTTCACACACACTTATCTCTCAGAACTGAGCATGTGGAGAGACGTTCGTTCATCTAGCACAAAGGGAACGGGTTGCAGGAGAAACTTTTACTCTGGTTTCTCAGTCTGTTTCCTAGTGCCGGTTTGAAGTTCCTGCAGTTTTCACTGTAAAACCGAGTTGGAGCTAGTACCTCCCCATATATATGTATGGAGTGGAGTTTGCAACTGAAAAGAAACTTTGTGTTCCCAACAAGCTAGGTGAAGGACGGCTTTCACACACACTTATCTCTCAGAACTGAGCATGTGGAGAGACGTTCGTTCATCTAGCACAAAGGGAACGGGTTGCAGGAGAAACTTTTACTCTGGTTTCTCAGTCTGTTTCCTAGTGCCGGTTTGAAGTTCCTGCAGTTTTCACTGTAAAACCGAGTTGGAGCTAGTACCTCCCCATATATATGTATGGAGTGGAGTTTGCAACTGAAAAGAAACTTTGTGTTCCCAACAAGCTAGGTGAAGGACGGCTTTCACACACACTTATCTCTCAGAACTGAGCATGTGGAGAGACGTTCGTTCATCTAGCACAAAGGGAACGGGTTGCAGGAGAAACTTTTACTCTGGTTTCTCAGTCTGTTTCCTAGTGCCGGTTTGAAGTTCCTGCAGTTTTCACTGTAAAACCGAGTTGGAGCTAGTACCTCCCCATATATATGTATGGAGTGGAGTTTGCAACTGAAAAGAAACTTTGTGTTCCCAACAAGCTAGGTGAAGGACGGCTTTCACACACACTTATCTCTCAGAACTGAGCATGTGGAGAGACGTTCGTTCATCTAGCACAAAGGGAACGGGTTGCAGGAGAAACTTTTACTCTGGTTTCTCAGTCTGTTTCCTAGTGCCGGTTTGAAGTTCCTGCAGTTTTCACTGTAAAACCGAGTTGGAGCTAGTACCTCCCCATATATATGTATGGAGTGGAGTTTGCAACTGAAAAGAAACTTTGTGTTCCCAACAAGCTAGGTGAAGGACGGCTTTCACACACACTTATCTCTCAGAACTGAGCATGTGGAGAGACGTTCGTTCATCTAGCACAAAGGGAACGGGTTGCAGGAGAAACTTTTACTCTGGTTTCTCAGTCTGTTTCCTAGTGCCGGTTTGAAGTTCCTGCAGTTTTCACTGTAAAACCGAGTTGGAGCTAGTACCTCCCCATATATATGTATGGAGTGGAGTTTGCAACTGAAAAGAAACTTTGTGTTCCCAACAAGCTAGGTGAAGGACGGCTTTCACACACACTTATCTCTCAGAACTGAGCATGTGGAGAGACGTTCGTTCATCTAGCACAAAGGGAACGGGTTGCAGGAGAAACTTTTACTCTGGTTTCTCAGTCTGTTTCCTAGTGCCGGTTTGAAGTTCCTGCAGTTTTCACTGTAAAACCGAGTTGGAGCTAGTACCTCCCCATATATATGTATGGAGTGGAGTTTGCAACTGAAAAGAAACTTTGTGTTCCCAACAAGCTAGGTGAAGGACGGCTTTCACACACACTTATCTCTCAGAACTGAGCATGTGGAGAGACGTTCGTTCATCTAGCACAAAGGGAACGGGTTGCAGGAGAAACTTTTACTCTGGTTTCTCAGTCTGTTTCCTAGTGCCGGTTTGAAGTTCCTGCAGTTTTCACTGTAAAACCGAGTTGGAGCTAGTACCTCCCCATATATATGTATGGAGTGGAGTTTGCAACTGAAAAGAAACTTTGTGTTCCCAACAAGCTAGGTGAAGGACGGCTTTCACACACACTTATCTCTCAGAACTGAGCATGTGGAGAGACGTTCGTTCATCTAGCACAAAGGGAACGGGTTGCAGGAGAAACTTTTACTCTGGTTTCTCAGTCTGTTTCCTAGTGCCGGTTTGAAGTTCCTGCAGTTTTCACTGTAAAACCGAGTTGGAGCTAGTACCTCCCCATATATATGTATGGAGTGGAGTTTGCAACTGAAAAGAAACTTTGTGTTCCCAACAAGCTAGGTGAAGGACGGCTTTCACACACACTTATCTCTCAGAACTGAGCATGTGGAGAGACGTTCGTTCATCTAGCACAAAGGGAACGGGTTGCAGGAGAAACTTTTACTCTGGTTTCTCAGTCTGTTTCCTAGTGCCGGTTTGAAGTTCCTGCAGTTTTCACTGTAAAACCGAGTTGGAGCTAGTACCTCCCCATATATATGTATGGAGTGGAGTTTGCAACTGAAAAGAAACTTTGTGTTCCCAACAAGCTAGGTGAAGGACGGCTTTCACACACACTTATCTCTCAGAACTGAGCATGTGGAGAGACGTTCGTTCATCTAGCACAAAGGGAACGGGTTGCAGGAGAAACTTTTACTCTGGTTTCTCAGTCTGTTTCCTAGTGCCGGTTTGAAGTTCCTGCAGTTTTCACTGTAAAACCGAGTTGGAGCTAGTACCTCCCCATATATATGTATGGAGTGGAGTTTGCAACTGAAAAGAAACTTTGTGTTCCCAACAAGCTAGGTGAAGGACGGCTTTCACACACACTTATCTCTCAGAACTGAGCATGTGGAGAGACGTTCGTTCATCTAGCACAAAGGGAACGGGTTGCAGGAGAAACTTTTACTCTGGTTTCTCAGTCTGTTTCCTAGTGCCGGTTTGAAGTTCCTGCAGTTTTCACTGTAAAACCGAGTTGGAGCTAGTACCTCCCCATATATATGTATGGAGTGGAGTTTGCAACTGAAAAGAAACTTTGTGTTCCCAACAAGCTAGGTGAAGGACGGCTTTCACACACACTTATCTCTCAGAACTGAGCATGTGGAGAGACGTTCGTTCATCTAGCACAAAGGGAACGGGTTGCAGGAGAAACTTTTACTCTGGTTTCTCAGTCTGTTTCCTAGTGCCGGTTTGAAGTTCCTGCAGTTTTCACTGTAAAACCGAGTTGGAGCTAGTACCTCCCCATATATATGTATGGAGTGGAGTTTGCAACTGAAAAGAAACTTTGTGTTCCCAACAAGCTAGGTGAAGGACGGCTTTCACACACACTTATCTCTCAGAACTGAGCATGTGGAGAGACGTTCGTTCATCTAGCACAAAGGGAACGGGTTGCAGGAGAAACTTTTACTCTGGTTTCTCAGTCTGTTTCCTAGTGCCGGTTTGAAGTTCCTGCAGTTTTCACTGTAAAACCGAGTTGGAGCTAGTACCTCCCCATATATATGTATGGAGTGGAGTTTGCAACTGAAAAGAAACTTTGTGTTCCCAACAAGCTAGGTGAAGGACGGCTTTCACACACACTTATCTCTCAGAACTGAGCATGTGGAGAGACGTTCGTTCATCTAGCACAAAGGGAACGGGTTGCAGGAGAAACTTTTACTCTGGTTTCTCAGTCTGTTTCCTAGTGCCGGTTTGAAGTTCCTGCAGTTTTCACTGTAAAACCGAGTTGGAGCTAGTACCTCCCCATATATATGTATGGAGTGGAGTTTGCAACTGAAAAGAAACTTTGTGTTCCCAACAAGCTAGGTGAAGGACGGCTTTCACACACACTTATCTCTCAGAACTGAGCATGTGGAGAGACGTTCGTTCATCTAGCACAAAGGGAACGGGTTGCAGGAGAAACTTTTACTCTGGTTTCTCAGTCTGTTTCCTAGTGCCGGTTTGAAGTTCCTGCAGTTTTCACTGTAAAACCGAGTTGGAGCTAGTACCTCCCCATATATATGTATGGAGTGGAGTTTGCAACTGAAAAGAAACTTTGTGTTCCCAACAAGCTAGGTGAAGGACGGCTTTCACACACACTTATCTCTCAGAACTGAGCATGTGGAGAGACGTTCGTTCATCTAGCACAAAGGGAACGGGTTGCAGGAGAAACTTTTACTCTGGTTTCTCAGTCTGTTTCCTAGTGCCGGTTTGAAGTTCCTGCAGTTTTCACTGTAAAACCGAGTTGGAGCTAGTACCTCCCCATATATATGTATGGAGTGGAGTTTGCAACTGAAAAGAAACTTTGTGTTCCCAACAAGCTAGGTGAAGGACGGCTTTCACACACACTTATCTCTCAGAACTGAGCATGTGGAGAGACGTTCGTTCATCTAGCACAAAGGGAACGGGTTGCAGGAGAAACTTTTACTCTGGTTTCTCAGTCTGTTTCCTAGTGCCGGTTTGAAGTTCCTGCAGTTTTCACTGTAAAACCGAGTTGGAGCTAGTACCTCCCCATATATATGTATGGAGTGGAGTTTGCAACTGAAAAGAAACTTTGTGTTCCCAACAAGCTAGGTGAAGGACGGCTTTCACACACACTTATCTCTCAGAACTGAGCATGTGGAGAGACGTTCGTTCATCTAGCACAAAGGGAACGGGTTGCAGGAGAAACTTTTACTCTGGTTTCTCAGTCTGTTTCCTAGTGCCGGTTTGAAGTTCCTGCAGTTTTCACTGTAAAACCGAGTTGGAGCTAGTACCTCCCCATATATATGTATGGAGTGGAGTTTGCAACTGAAAAGAAACTTTGTGTTCCCAACAAGCTAGGTGAAGGACGGCTTTCACACACACTTATCTCTCAGAACTGAGCATGTGGAGAGACGTTCGTTCATCTAGCACAAAGGGAACGGGTTGCAGGAGAAACTTTTACTCTGGTTTCTCAGTCTGTTTCCTAGTGCCGGTTTGAAGTTCCTGCAGTTTTCACTGTAAAACCGAGTTGGAGCTAGTACCTCCCCATATATATGTATGGAGTGGAGTTTGCAACTGAAAAGAAACTTTGTGTTCCCAACAAGCTAGGTGAAGGACGGCTTTCACACACACTTATCTCTCAGAACTGAGCATGTGGAGAGACGTTCGTTCATCTAGCACAAAGGGAACGGGTTGCAGGAGAAACTTTTACTCTGGTTTCTCAGTCTGTTTCCTAGTGCCGGTTTGAAGTTCCTGCAGTTTTCACTGTAAAACCGAGTTGGAGCTAGTACCTCCCCATATATATGTATGGAGTGGAGTTTGCAACTGAAAAGAAACTTTGTGTTCCCAACAAGCTAGGTGAAGGACGGCTTTCACACACACTTATCTCTCAGAACTGAGCATGTGGAGAGACGTTCGTTCATCTAGCACAAAGGGAACGGGTTGCAGGAGAAACTTTTACTCTGGTTTCTCAGTCTGTTTCCTAGTGCCGGTTTGAAGTTCCTGCAGTTTTCACTGTAAAACCGAGTTGGAGCTAGTACCTCCCCATATATATGTATGGAGTGGAGTTTGCAACTGAAAAGAAACTTTGTGTTCCCAACAAGCTAGGTGAAGGACGGCTTTCACACACACTTATCTCTCAGAACTGAGCATGTGGAGAGACGTTCGTTCATCTAGCACAAAGGGAACGGGTTGCAGGAGAAACTTTTACTCTGGTTTCTCAGTCTGTTTCCTAGTGCCGGTTTGAAGTTCCTGCAGTTTTCACTGTAAAACCGAGTTGGAGCTAGTACCTCCCCATATATATGTATGGAGTGGAGTTTGCAACTGAAAAGAAACTTTGTGTTCCCAACAAGCTAGGTGAAGGACGGCTTTCACACACACTTATCTCTCAGAACTGAGCATGTGGAGAGACGTTCGTTCATCTAGCACAAAGGGAACGGGTTGCAGGAGAAACTTTTACTCTGGTTTCTCAGTCTGTTTCCTAGTGCCGGTTTGAAGTTCCTGCAGTTTTCACTGTAAAACCGAGTTGGAGCTAGTACCTCCCCATATATATGTATGGAGTGGAGTTTGCAACTGAAAAGAAACTTTGTGTTCCCAACAAGCTAGGTGAAGGACGGCTTTCACACACACTTATCTCTCAGAACTGAGCATGTGGAGAGACGTTCGTTCATCTAGCACAAAGGGAACGGGTTGCAGGAGAAACTTTTACTCTGGTTTCTCAGTCTGTTTCCTAGTGCCGGTTTGAAGTTCCTGCAGTTTTCACTGTAAAACCGAGTTGGAGCTAGTACCTCCCCATATATATGTATGGAGTGGAGTTTGCAACTGAAAAGAAACTTTGTGTTCCCAACAAGCTAGGTGAAGGACGGCTTTCACACACACTTATCTCTCAGAACTGAGCATGTGGAGAGACGTTCGTTCATCTAGCACAAAGGGAACGGGTTGCAGGAGAAACTTTTACTCTGGTTTCTCAGTCTGTTTCCTAGTGCCGGTTTGAAGTTCCTGCAGTTTTCACTGTAAAACCGAGTTGGAGCTAGTACCTCCCCATATATATGTATGGAGTGGAGTTTGCAACTGAAAAGAAACTTTGTGTTCCCAACAAGCTAGGTGAAGGACGGCTTTCACACACACTTATCTCTCAGAACTGAGCATGTGGAGAGACGTTCGTTCATCTAGCACAAAGGGAACGGGTTGCAGGAGAAACTTTTACTCTGGTTTCTCAGTCTGTTTCCTAGTGCCGGTTTGAAGTTCCTGCAGTTTTCACTGTAAAACCGAGTTGGAGCTAGTACCTCCCCATATATATGTATGGAGTGGAGTTTGCAACTGAAAAGAAACTTTGTGTTCCCAACAAGCTAGGTGAAGGACGGCTTTCACACACACTTATCTCTCAGAACTGAGCATGTGGAGAGACGTTCGTTCATCTAGCACAAAGGGAACGGGTTGCAGGAGAAACTTTTACTCTGGTTTCTCAGTCTGTTTCCTAGTGCCGGTTTGAAGTTCCTGCAGTTTTCACTGTAAAACCGAGTTGGAGCTAGTACCTCCCCATATATATGTATGGAGTGGAGTTTGCAACTGAAAAGAAACTTTGTGTTCCCAACAAGCTAGGTGAAGGACGGCTTTCACACACACTTATCTCTCAGAACTGAGCATGTGGAGAGACGTTCGTTCATCTAGCACAAAGGGAACGGGTTGCAGGAGAAACTTTTACTCTGGTTTCTCAGTCTGTTTCCTAGTGCCGGTTTGAAGTTCCTGCAGTTTTCACTGTAAAACCGAGTTGGAGCTAGTACCTCCCCATATATATGTATGGAGTGGAGTTTGCAACTGAAAAGAAACTTTGTGTTCCCAACAAGCTAGGTGAAGGACGGCTTTCACACACACTTATCTCTCAGAACTGAGCATGTGGAGAGACGTTCGTTCATCTAGCACAAAGGGAACGGGTTGCAGGAGAAACTTTTACTCTGGTTTCTCAGTCTGTTTCCTAGTGCCGGTTTGAAGTTCCTGCAGTTTTCACTGTAAAACCGAGTTGGAGCTAGTACCTCCCCATATATATGTATGGAGTGGAGTTTGCAACTGAAAAGAAACTTTGTGTTCCCAACAAGCTAGGTGAAGGACGGCTTTCACACACACTTATCTCTCAGAACTGAGCATGTGGAGAGACGTTCGTTCATCTAGCACAAAGGGAACGGGTTGCAGGAGAAACTTTTACTCTGGTTTCTCAGTCTGTTTCCTAGTGCCGGTTTGAAGTTCCTGCAGTTTTCACTGTAAAACCGAGTTGGAGCTAGTACCTCCCCATATATATGTATGGAGTGGAGTTTGCAACTGAAAAGAAACTTTGTGTTCCCAACAAGCTAGGTGAAGGACGGCTTTCACACACACTTATCTCTCAGAACTGAGCATGTGGAGAGACGTTCGTTCATCTAGCACAAAGGGAACGGGTTGCAGGAGAAACTTTTACTCTGGTTTCTCAGTCTGTTTCCTAGTGCCGGTTTGAAGTTCCTGCAGTTTTCACTGTAAAACCGAGTTGGAGCTAGTACCTCCCCATATATATGTATGGAGTGGAGTTTGCAACTGAAAAGAAACTTTGTGTTCCCAACAAGCTAGGTGAAGGACGGCTTTCACACACACTTATCTCTCAGAACTGAGCATGTGGAGAGACGTTCGTTCATCTAGCACAAAGGGAACGGGTTGCAGGAGAAACTTTTACTCTGGTTTCTCAGTCTGTTTCCTAGTGCCGGTTTGAAGTTCCTGCAGTTTTCACTGTAAAACCGAGTTGGAGCTAGTACCTCCCCATATATATGTATGGAGTGGAGTTTGCAACTGAAAAGAAACTTTGTGTTCCCAACAAGCTAGGTGAAGGACGGCTTTCACACACACTTATCTCTCAGAACTGAGCATGTGGAGAGACGTTCGTTCATCTAGCACAAAGGGAACGGGTTGCAGGAGAAACTTTTACTCTGGTTTCTCAGTCTGTTTCCTAGTGCCGGTTTGAAGTTCCTGCAGTTTTCACTGTAAAACCGAGTTGGAGCTAGTACCTCCCCATATATATGTATGGAGTGGAGTTTGCAACTGAAAAGAAACTTTGTGTTCCCAACAAGCTAGGTGAAGGACGGCTTTCACACACACTTATCTCTCAGAACTGAGCATGTGGAGAGACGTTCGTTCATCTAGCACAAAGGGAACGGGTTGCAGGAGAAACTTTTACTCTGGTTTCTCAGTCTGTTTCCTAGTGCCGGTTTGAAGTTCCTGCAGTTTTCACTGTAAAACCGAGTTGGAGCTAGTACCTCCCCATATATATGTATGGAGTGGAGTTTGCAACTGAAAAGAAACTTTGTGTTCCCAACAAGCTAGGTGAAGGACGGCTTTCACACACACTTATCTCTCAGAACTGAGCATGTGGAGAGACGTTCGTTCATCTAGCACAAAGGGAACGGGTTGCAGGAGAAACTTTTACTCTGGTTTCTCAGTCTGTTTCCTAGTGCCGGTTTGAAGTTCCTGCAGTTTTCACTGTAAAACCGAGTTGGAGCTAGTACCTCCCCATATATATGTATGGAGTGGAGTTTGCAACTGAAAAGAAACTTTGTGTTCCCAACAAGCTAGGTGAAGGACGGCTTTCACACACACTTATCTCTCAGAACTGAGCATGTGGAGAGACGTTCGTTCATCTAGCACAAAGGGAACGGGTTGCAGGAGAAACTTTTACTCTGGTTTCTCAGTCTGTTTCCTAGTGCCGGTTTGAAGTTCCTGCAGTTTTCACTGTAAAACCGAGTTGGAGCTAGTACCTCCCCATATATATGTATGGAGTGGAGTTTGCAACTGAAAAGAAACTTTGTGTTCCCAACAAGCTAGGTGAAGGACGGCTTTCACACACACTTATCTCTCAGAACTGAGCATGTGGAGAGACGTTCGTTCATCTAGCACAAAGGGAACGGGTTGCAGGAGAAACTTTTACTCTGGTTTCTCAGTCTGTTTCCTAGTGCCGGTTTGAAGTTCCTGCAGTTTTCACTGTAAAACCGAGTTGGAGCTAGTACCTCCCCATATATATGTATGGAGTGGAGTTTGCAACTGAAAAGAAACTTTGTGTTCCCAACAAGCTAGGTGAAGGACGGCTTTCACACACACTTATCTCTCAGAACTGAGCATGTGGAGAGACGTTCGTTCATCTAGCACAAAGGGAACGGGTTGCAGGAGAAACTTTTACTCTGGTTTCTCAGTCTGTTTCCTAGTGCCGGTTTGAAGTTCCTGCAGTTTTCACTGTAAAACCGAGTTGGAGCTAGTACCTCCCCATATATATGTATGGAGTGGAGTTTGCAACTGAAAAGAAACTTTGTGTTCCCAACAAGCTAGGTGAAGGACGGCTTTCACACACACTTATCTCTCAGAACTGAGCATGTGGAGAGACGTTCGTTCATCTAGCACAAAGGGAACGGGTTGCAGGAGAAACTTTTACTCTGGTTTCTCAGTCTGTTTCCTAGTGCCGGTTTGAAGTTCCTGCAGTTTTCACTGTAAAACCGAGTTGGAGCTAGTACCTCCCCATATATATGTATGGAGTGGAGTTTGCAACTGAAAAGAAACTTTGTGTTCCCAACAAGCTAGGTGAAGGACGGCTTTCACACACACTTATCTCTCAGAACTGAGCATGTGGAGAGACGTTCGTTCATCTAGCACAAAGGGAACGGGTTGCAGGAGAAACTTTTACTCTGGTTTCTCAGTCTGTTTCCTAGTGCCGGTTTGAAGTTCCTGCAGTTTTCACTGTAAAACCGAGTTGGAGCTAGTACCTCCCCATATATATGTATGGAGTGGAGTTTGCAACTGAAAAGAAACTTTGTGTTCCCAACAAGCTAGGTGAAGGACGGCTTTCACACACACTTATCTCTCAGAACTGAGCATGTGGAGAGACGTTCGTTCATCTAGCACAAAGGGAACGGGTTGCAGGAGAAACTTTTACTCTGGTTTCTCAGTCTGTTTCCTAGTGCCGGTTTGAAGTTCCTGCAGTTTTCACTGTAAAACCGAGTTGGAGCTAGTACCTCCCCATATATATGTATGGAGTGGAGTTTGCAACTGAAAAGAAACTTTGTGTTCCCAACAAGCTAGGTGAAGGACGGCTTTCACACACACTTATCTCTCAGAACTGAGCATGTGGAGAGACGTTCGTTCATCTAGCACAAAGGGAACGGGTTGCAGGAGAAACTTTTACTCTGGTTTCTCAGTCTGTTTCCTAGTGCCGGTTTGAAGTTCCTGCAGTTTTCACTGTAAAACCGAGTTGGAGCTAGTACCTCCCCATATATATGTATGGAGTGGAGTTTGCAACTGAAAAGAAACTTTGTGTTCCCAACAAGCTAGGTGAAGGACGGCTTTCACACACACTTATCTCTCAGAACTGAGCATGTGGAGAGACGTTCGTTCATCTAGCACAAAGGGAACGGGTTGCAGGAGAAACTTTTACTCTGGTTTCTCAGTCTGTTTCCTAGTGCCGGTTTGAAGTTCCTGCAGTTTTCACTGTAAAACCGAGTTGGAGCTAGTACCTCCCCATATATATGTATGGAGTGGAGTTTGCAACTGAAAAGAAACTTTGTGTTCCCAACAAGCTAGGTGAAGGACGGCTTTCACACACACTTATCTCTCAGAACTGAGCATGTGGAGAGACGTTCGTTCATCTAGCACAAAGGGAACGGGTTGCAGGAGAAACTTTTACTCTGGTTTCTCAGTCTGTTTCCTAGTGCCGGTTTGAAGTTCCTGCAGTTTTCACTGTAAAACCGAGTTGGAGCTAGTACCTCCCCATATATATGTATGGAGTGGAGTTTGCAACTGAAAAGAAACTTTGTGTTCCCAACAAGCTAGGTGAAGGACGGCTTTCACACACACTTATCTCTCAGAACTGAGCATGTGGAGAGACGTTCGTTCATCTAGCACAAAGGGAACGGGTTGCAGGAGAAACTTTTACTCTGGTTTCTCAGTCTGTTTCCTAGTGCCGGTTTGAAGTTCCTGCAGTTTTCACTGTAAAACCGAGTTGGAGCTAGTACCTCCCCATATATATGTATGGAGTGGAGTTTGCAACTGAAAAGAAACTTTGTGTTCCCAACAAGCTAGGTGAAGGACGGCTTTCACACACACTTATCTCTCAGAACTGAGCATGTGGAGAGACGTTCGTTCATCTAGCACAAAGGGAACGGGTTGCAGGAGAAACTTTTACTCTGGTTTCTCAGTCTGTTTCCTAGTGCCGGTTTGAAGTTCCTGCAGTTTTCACTGTAAAACCGAGTTGGAGCTAGTACCTCCCCATATATATGTATGGAGTGGAGTTTGCAACTGAAAAGAAACTTTGTGTTCCCAACAAGCTAGGTGAAGGACGGCTTTCACACACACTTATCTCTCAGAACTGAGCATGTGGAGAGACGTTCGTTCATCTAGCACAAAGGGAACGGGTTGCAGGAGAAACTTTTACTCTGGTTTCTCAGTCTGTTTCCTAGTGCCGGTTTGAAGTTCCTGCAGTTTTCACTGTAAAACCGAGTTGGAGCTAGTACCTCCCCATATATATGTATGGAGTGGAGTTTGCAACTGAAAAGAAACTTTGTGTTCCCAACAAGCTAGGTGAAGGACGGCTTTCACACACACTTATCTCTCAGAACTGAGCATGTGGAGAGACGTTCGTTCATCTAGCACAAAGGGAACGGGTTGCAGGAGAAACTTTTACTCTGGTTTCTCAGTCTGTTTCCTAGTGCCGGTTTGAAGTTCCTGCAGTTTTCACTGTAAAACCGAGTTGGAGCTAGTACCTCCCCATATATATGTATGGAGTGGAGTTTGCAACTGAAAAGAAACTTTGTGTTCCCAACAAGCTAGGTGAAGGACGGCTTTCACACACACTTATCTCTCAGAACTGAGCATGTGGAGAGACGTTCGTTCATCTAGCACAAAGGGAACGGGTTGCAGGAGAAACTTTTACTCTGGTTTCTCAGTCTGTTTCCTAGTGCCGGTTTGAAGTTCCTGCAGTTTTCACTGTAAAACCGAGTTGGAGCTAGTACCTCCCCATATATATGTATGGAGTGGAGTTTGCAACTGAAAAGAAACTTTGTGTTCCCAACAAGCTAGGTGAAGGACGGCTTTCACACACACTTATCTCTCAGAACTGAGCATGTGGAGAGACGTTCGTTCATCTAGCACAAAGGGAACGGGTTGCAGGAGAAACTTTTACTCTGGTTTCTCAGTCTGTTTCCTAGTGCCGGTTTGAAGTTCCTGCAGTTTTCACTGTAAAACCGAGTTGGAGCTAGTACCTCCCCATATATATGTATGGAGTGGAGTTTGCAACTGAAAAGAAACTTTGTGTTCCCAACAAGCTAGGTGAAGGACGGCTTTCACACACACTTATCTCTCAGAACTGAGCATGTGGAGAGACGTTCGTTCATCTAGCACAAAGGGAACGGGTTGCAGGAGAAACTTTTACTCTGGTTTCTCAGTCTGTTTCCTAGTGCCGGTTTGAAGTTCCTGCAGTTTTCACTGTAAAACCGAGTTGGAGCTAGTACCTCCCCATATATATGTATGGAGTGGAGTTTGCAACTGAAAAGAAACTTTGTGTTCCCAACAAGCTAGGTGAAGGACGGCTTTCACACACACTTATCTCTCAGAACTGAGCATGTGGAGAGACGTTCGTTCATCTAGCACAAAGGGAACGGGTTGCAGGAGAAACTTTTACTCTGGTTTCTCAGTCTGTTTCCTAGTGCCGGTTTGAAGTTCCTGCAGTTTTCACTGTAAAACCGAGTTGGAGCTAGTACCTCCCCATATATATGTATGGAGTGGAGTTTGCAACTGAAAAGAAACTTTGTGTTCCCAACAAGCTAGGTGAAGGACGGCTTTCACACACACTTATCTCTCAGAACTGAGCATGTGGAGAGACGTTCGTTCATCTAGCACAAAGGGAACGGGTTGCAGGAGAAACTTTTACTCTGGTTTCTCAGTCTGTTTCCTAGTGCCGGTTTGAAGTTCCTGCAGTTTTCACTGTAAAACCGAGTTGGAGCTAGTACCTCCCCATATATATGTATGGAGTGGAGTTTGCAACTGAAAAGAAACTTTGTGTTCCCAACAAGCTAGGTGAAGGACGGCTTTCACACACACTTATCTCTCAGAACTGAGCATGTGGAGAGACGTTCGTTCATCTAGCACAAAGGGAACGGGTTGCAGGAGAAACTTTTACTCTGGTTTCTCAGTCTGTTTCCTAGTGCCGGTTTGAAGTTCCTGCAGTTTTCACTGTAAAACCGAGTTGGAGCTAGTACCTCCCCATATATATGTATGGAGTGGAGTTTGCAACTGAAAAGAAACTTTGTGTTCCCAACAAGCTAGGTGAAGGACGGCTTTCACACACACTTATCTCTCAGAACTGAGCATGTGGAGAGACGTTCGTTCATCTAGCACAAAGGGAACGGGTTGCAGGAGAAACTTTTACTCTGGTTTCTCAGTCTGTTTCCTAGTGCCGGTTTGAAGTTCCTGCAGTTTTCACTGTAAAACCGAGTTGGAGCTAGTACCTCCCCATATATATGTATGGAGTGGAGTTTGCAACTGAAAAGAAACTTTGTGTTCCCAACAAGCTAGGTGAAGGACGGCTTTCACACACACTTATCTCTCAGAACTGAGCATGTGGAGAGACGTTCGTTCATCTAGCACAAAGGGAACGGGTTGCAGGAGAAACTTTTACTCTGGTTTCTCAGTCTGTTTCCTAGTGCCGGTTTGAAGTTCCTGCAGTTTTCACTGTAAAACCGAGTTGGAGCTAGTACCTCCCCATATATATGTATGGAGTGGAGTTTGCAACTGAAAAGAAACTTTGTGTTCCCAACAAGCTAGGTGAAGGACGGCTTTCACACACACTTATCTCTCAGAACTGAGCATGTGGAGAGACGTTCGTTCATCTAGCACAAAGGGAACGGGTTGCAGGAGAAACTTTTACTCTGGTTTCTCAGTCTGTTTCCTAGTGCCGGTTTGAAGTTCCTGCAGTTTTCACTGTAAAACCGAGTTGGAGCTAGTACCTCCCCATATATATGTATGGAGTGGAGTTTGCAACTGAAAAGAAACTTTGTGTTCCCAACAAGCTAGGTGAAGGACGGCTTTCACACACACTTATCTCTCAGAACTGAGCATGTGGAGAGACGTTCGTTCATCTAGCACAAAGGGAACGGGTTGCAGGAGAAACTTTTACTCTGGTTTCTCAGTCTGTTTCCTAGTGCCGGTTTGAAGTTCCTGCAGTTTTCACTGTAAAACCGAGTTGGAGCTAGTACCTCCCCATATATATGTATGGAGTGGAGTTTGCAACTGAAAAGAAACTTTGTGTTCCCAACAAGCTAGGTGAAGGACGGCTTTCACACACACTTATCTCTCAGAACTGAGCATGTGGAGAGACGTTCGTTCATCTAGCACAAAGGGAACGGGTTGCAGGAGAAACTTTTACTCTGGTTTCTCAGTCTGTTTCCTAGTGCCGGTTTGAAGTTCCTGCAGTTTTCACTGTAAAACCGAGTTGGAGCTAGTACCTCCCCATATATATGTATGGAGTGGAGTTTGCAACTGAAAAGAAACTTTGTGTTCCCAACAAGCTAGGTGAAGGACGGCTTTCACACACACTTATCTCTCAGAACTGAGCATGTGGAGAGACGTTCGTTCATCTAGCACAAAGGGAACGGGTTGCAGGAGAAACTTTTACTCTGGTTTCTCAGTCTGTTTCCTAGTGCCGGTTTGAAGTTCCTGCAGTTTTCACTGTAAAACCGAGTTGGAGCTAGTACCTCCCCATATATATGTATGGAGTGGAGTTTGCAACTGAAAAGAAACTTTGTGTTCCCAACAAGCTAGGTGAAGGACGGCTTTCACACACACTTATCTCTCAGAACTGAGCATGTGGAGAGACGTTCGTTCATCTAGCACAAAGGGAACGGGTTGCAGGAGAAACTTTTACTCTGGTTTCTCAGTCTGTTTCCTAGTGCCGGTTTGAAGTTCCTGCAGTTTTCACTGTAAAACCGAGTTGGAGCTAGTACCTCCCCATATATATGTATGGAGTGGAGTTTGCAACTGAAAAGAAACTTTGTGTTCCCAACAAGCTAGGTGAAGGACGGCTTTCACACACACTTATCTCTCAGAACTGAGCATGTGGAGAGACGTTCGTTCATCTAGCACAAAGGGAACGGGTTGCAGGAGAAACTTTTACTCTGGTTTCTCAGTCTGTTTCCTAGTGCCGGTTTGAAGTTCCTGCAGTTTTCACTGTAAAACCGAGTTGGAGCTAGTACCTCCCCATATATATGTATGGAGTGGAGTTTGCAACTGAAAAGAAACTTTGTGTTCCCAACAAGCTAGGTGAAGGACGGCTTTCACACACACTTATCTCTCAGAACTGAGCATGTGGAGAGACGTTCGTTCATCTAGCACAAAGGGAACGGGTTGCAGGAGAAACTTTTACTCTGGTTTCTCAGTCTGTTTCCTAGTGCCGGTTTGAAGTTCCTGCAGTTTTCACTGTAAAACCGAGTTGGAGCTAGTACCTCCCCATATATATGTATGGAGTGGAGTTTGCAACTGAAAAGAAACTTTGTGTTCCCAACAAGCTAGGTGAAGGACGGCTTTCACACACACTTATCTCTCAGAACTGAGCATGTGGAGAGACGTTCGTTCATCTAGCACAAAGGGAACGGGTTGCAGGAGAAACTTTTACTCTGGTTTCTCAGTCTGTTTCCTAGTGCCGGTTTGAAGTTCCTGCAGTTTTCACTGTAAAACCGAGTTGGAGCTAGTACCTCCCCATATATATGTATGGAGTGGAGTTTGCAACTGAAAAGAAACTTTGTGTTCCCAACAAGCTAGGTGAAGGACGGCTTTCACACACACTTATCTCTCAGAACTGAGCATGTGGAGAGACGTTCGTTCATCTAGCACAAAGGGAACGGGTTGCAGGAGAAACTTTTACTCTGGTTTCTCAGTCTGTTTCCTAGTGCCGGTTTGAAGTTCCTGCAGTTTTCACTGTAAAACCGAGTTGGAGCTAGTACCTCCCCATATATATGTATGGAGTGGAGTTTGCAACTGAAAAGAAACTTTGTGTTCCCAACAAGCTAGGTGAAGGACGGCTTTCACACACACTTATCTCTCAGAACTGAGCATGTGGAGAGACGTTCGTTCATCTAGCACAAAGGGAACGGGTTGCAGGAGAAACTTTTACTCTGGTTTCTCAGTCTGTTTCCTAGTGCCGGTTTGAAGTTCCTGCAGTTTTCACTGTAAAACCGAGTTGGAGCTAGTACCTCCCCATATATATGTATGGAGTGGAGTTTGCAACTGAAAAGAAACTTTGTGTTCCCAACAAGCTAGGTGAAGGACGGCTTTCACACACACTTATCTCTCAGAACTGAGCATGTGGAGAGACGTTCGTTCATCTAGCACAAAGGGAACGGGTTGCAGGAGAAACTTTTACTCTGGTTTCTCAGTCTGTTTCCTAGTGCCGGTTTGAAGTTCCTGCAGTTTTCACTGTAAAACCGAGTTGGAGCTAGTACCTCCCCATATATATGTATGGAGTGGAGTTTGCAACTGAAAAGAAACTTTGTGTTCCCAACAAGCTAGGTGAAGGACGGCTTTCACACACACTTATCTCTCAGAACTGAGCATGTGGAGAGACGTTCGTTCATCTAGCACAAAGGGAACGGGTTGCAGGAGAAACTTTTACTCTGGTTTCTCAGTCTGTTTCCTAGTGCCGGTTTGAAGTTCCTGCAGTTTTCACTGTAAAACCGAGTTGGAGCTAGTACCTCCCCATATATATGTATGGAGTGGAGTTTGCAACTGAAAAGAAACTTTGTGTTCCCAACAAGCTAGGTGAAGGACGGCTTTCACACACACTTATCTCTCAGAACTGAGCATGTGGAGAGACGTTCGTTCATCTAGCACAAAGGGAACGGGTTGCAGGAGAAACTTTTACTCTGGTTTCTCAGTCTGTTTCCTAGTGCCGGTTTGAAGTTCCTGCAGTTTTCACTGTAAAACCGAGTTGGAGCTAGTACCTCCCCATATATATGTATGGAGTGGAGTTTGCAACTGAAAAGAAACTTTGTGTTCCCAACAAGCTAGGTGAAGGACGGCTTTCACACACACTTATCTCTCAGAACTGAGCATGTGGAGAGACGTTCGTTCATCTAGCACAAAGGGAACGGGTTGCAGGAGAAACTTTTACTCTGGTTTCTCAGTCTGTTTCCTAGTGCCGGTTTGAAGTTCCTGCAGTTTTCACTGTAAAACCGAGTTGGAGCTAGTACCTCCCCATATATATGTATGGAGTGGAGTTTGCAACTGAAAAGAAACTTTGTGTTCCCAACAAGCTAGGTGAAGGACGGCTTTCACACACACTTATCTCTCAGAACTGAGCATGTGGAGAGACGTTCGTTCATCTAGCACAAAGGGAACGGGTTGCAGGAGAAACTTTTACTCTGGTTTCTCAGTCTGTTTCCTAGTGCCGGTTTGAAGTTCCTGCAGTTTTCACTGTAAAACCGAGTTGGAGCTAGTACCTCCCCATATATATGTATGGAGTGGAGTTTGCAACTGAAAAGAAACTTTGTGTTCCCAACAAGCTAGGTGAAGGACGGCTTTCACACACACTTATCTCTCAGAACTGAGCATGTGGAGAGACGTTCGTTCATCTAGCACAAAGGGAACGGGTTGCAGGAGAAACTTTTACTCTGGTTTCTCAGTCTGTTTCCTAGTGCCGGTTTGAAGTTCCTGCAGTTTTCACTGTAAAACCGAGTTGGAGCTAGTACCTCCCCATATATATGTATGGAGTGGAGTTTGCAACTGAAAAGAAACTTTGTGTTCCCAACAAGCTAGGTGAAGGACGGCTTTCACACACACTTATCTCTCAGAACTGAGCATGTGGAGAGACGTTCGTTCATCTAGCACAAAGGGAACGGGTTGCAGGAGAAACTTTTACTCTGGTTTCTCAGTCTGTTTCCTAGTGCCGGTTTGAAGTTCCTGCAGTTTTCACTGTAAAACCGAGTTGGAGCTAGTACCTCCCCATATATATGTATGGAGTGGAGTTTGCAACTGAAAAGAAACTTTGTGTTCCCAACAAGCTAGGTGAAGGACGGCTTTCACACACACTTATCTCTCAGAACTGAGCATGTGGAGAGACGTTCGTTCATCTAGCACAAAGGGAACGGGTTGCAGGAGAAACTTTTACTCTGGTTTCTCAGTCTGTTTCCTAGTGCCGGTTTGAAGTTCCTGCAGTTTTCACTGTAAAACCGAGTTGGAGCTAGTACCTCCCCATATATATGTATGGAGTGGAGTTTGCAACTGAAAAGAAACTTTGTGTTCCCAACAAGCTAGGTGAAGGACGGCTTTCACACACACTTATCTCTCAGAACTGAGCATGTGGAGAGACGTTCGTTCATCTAGCACAAAGGGAACGGGTTGCAGGAGAAACTTTTACTCTGGTTTCTCAGTCTGTTTCCTAGTGCCGGTTTGAAGTTCCTGCAGTTTTCACTGTAAAACCGAGTTGGAGCTAGTACCTCCCCATATATATGTATGGAGTGGAGTTTGCAACTGAAAAGAAACTTTGTGTTCCCAACAAGCTAGGTGAAGGACGGCTTTCACACACACTTATCTCTCAGAACTGAGCATGTGGAGAGACGTTCGTTCATCTAGCACAAAGGGAACGGGTTGCAGGAGAAACTTTTACTCTGGTTTCTCAGTCTGTTTCCTAGTGCCGGTTTGAAGTTCCTGCAGTTTTCACTGTAAAACCGAGTTGGAGCTAGTACCTCCCCATATATATGTATGGAGTGGAGTTTGCAACTGAAAAGAAACTTTGTGTTCCCAACAAGCTAGGTGAAGGACGGCTTTCACACACACTTATCTCTCAGAACTGAGCATGTGGAGAGACGTTCGTTCATCTAGCACAAAGGGAACGGGTTGCAGGAGAAACTTTTACTCTGGTTTCTCAGTCTGTTTCCTAGTGCCGGTTTGAAGTTCCTGCAGTTTTCACTGTAAAACCGAGTTGGAGCTAGTACCTCCCCATATATATGTATGGAGTGGAGTTTGCAACTGAAAAGAAACTTTGTGTTCCCAACAAGCTAGGTGAAGGACGGCTTTCACACACACTTATCTCTCAGAACTGAGCATGTGGAGAGACGTTCGTTCATCTAGCACAAAGGGAACGGGTTGCAGGAGAAACTTTTACTCTGGTTTCTCAGTCTGTTTCCTAGTGCCGGTTTGAAGTTCCTGCAGTTTTCACTGTAAAACCGAGTTGGAGCTAGTACCTCCCCATATATATGTATGGAGTGGAGTTTGCAACTGAAAAGAAACTTTGTGTTCCCAACAAGCTAGGTGAAGGACGGCTTTCACACACACTTATCTCTCAGAACTGAGCATGTGGAGAGACGTTCGTTCATCTAGCACAAAGGGAACGGGTTGCAGGAGAAACTTTTACTCTGGTTTCTCAGTCTGTTTCCTAGTGCCGGTTTGAAGTTCCTGCAGTTTTCACTGTAAAACCGAGTTGGAGCTAGTACCTCCCCATATATATGTATGGAGTGGAGTTTGCAACTGAAAAGAAACTTTGTGTTCCCAACAAGCTAGGTGAAGGACGGCTTTCACACACACTTATCTCTCAGAACTGAGCATGTGGAGAGACGTTCGTTCATCTAGCACAAAGGGAACGGGTTGCAGGAGAAACTTTTACTCTGGTTTCTCAGTCTGTTTCCTAGTGCCGGTTTGAAGTTCCTGCAGTTTTCACTGTAAAACCGAGTTGGAGCTAGTACCTCCCCATATATATGTATGGAGTGGAGTTTGCAACTGAAAAGAAACTTTGTGTTCCCAACAAGCTAGGTGAAGGACGGCTTTCACACACACTTATCTCTCAGAACTGAGCATGTGGAGAGACGTTCGTTCATCTAGCACAAAGGGAACGGGTTGCAGGAGAAACTTTTACTCTGGTTTCTCAGTCTGTTTCCTAGTGCCGGTTTGAAGTTCCTGCAGTTTTCACTGTAAAACCGAGTTGGAGCTAGTACCTCCCCATATATATGTATGGAGTGGAGTTTGCAACTGAAAAGAAACTTTGTGTTCCCAACAAGCTAGGTGAAGGACGGCTTTCACACACACTTATCTCTCAGAACTGAGCATGTGGAGAGACGTTCGTTCATCTAGCACAAAGGGAACGGGTTGCAGGAGAAACTTTTACTCTGGTTTCTCAGTCTGTTTCCTAGTGCCGGTTTGAAGTTCCTGCAGTTTTCACTGTAAAACCGAGTTGGAGCTAGTACCTCCCCATATATATGTATGGAGTGGAGTTTGCAACTGAAAAGAAACTTTGTGTTCCCAACAAGCTAGGTGAAGGACGGCTTTCACACACACTTATCTCTCAGAACTGAGCATGTGGAGAGACGTTCGTTCATCTAGCACAAAGGGAACGGGTTGCAGGAGAAACTTTTACTCTGGTTTCTCAGTCTGTTTCCTAGTGCCGGTTTGAAGTTCCTGCAGTTTTCACTGTAAAACCGAGTTGGAGCTAGTACCTCCCCATATATATGTATGGAGTGGAGTTTGCAACTGAAAAGAAACTTTGTGTTCCCAACAAGCTAGGTGAAGGACGGCTTTCACACACACTTATCTCTCAGAACTGAGCATGTGGAGAGACGTTCGTTCATCTAGCACAAAGGGAACGGGTTGCAGGAGAAACTTTTACTCTGGTTTCTCAGTCTGTTTCCTAGTGCCGGTTTGAAGTTCCTGCAGTTTTCACTGTAAAACCGAGTTGGAGCTAGTACCTCCCCATATATATGTATGGAGTGGAGTTTGCAACTGAAAAGAAACTTTGTGTTCCCAACAAGCTAGGTGAAGGACGGCTTTCACACACACTTATCTCTCAGAACTGAGCATGTGGAGAGACGTTCGTTCATCTAGCACAAAGGGAACGGGTTGCAGGAGAAACTTTTACTCTGGTTTCTCAGTCTGTTTCCTAGTGCCGGTTTGAAGTTCCTGCAGTTTTCACTGTAAAACCGAGTTGGAGCTAGTACCTCCCCATATATATGTATGGAGTGGAGTTTGCAACTGAAAAGAAACTTTGTGTTCCCAACAAGCTAGGTGAAGGACGGCTTTCACACACACTTATCTCTCAGAACTGAGCATGTGGAGAGACGTTCGTTCATCTAGCACAAAGGGAACGGGTTGCAGGAGAAACTTTTACTCTGGTTTCTCAGTCTGTTTCCTAGTGCCGGTTTGAAGTTCCTGCAGTTTTCACTGTAAAACCGAGTTGGAGCTAGTACCTCCCCATATATATGTATGGAGTGGAGTTTGCAACTGAAAAGAAACTTTGTGTTCCCAACAAGCTAGGTGAAGGACGGCTTTCACACACACTTATCTCTCAGAACTGAGCATGTGGAGAGACGTTCGTTCATCTAGCACAAAGGGAACGGGTTGCAGGAGAAACTTTTACTCTGGTTTCTCAGTCTGTTTCCTAGTGCCGGTTTGAAGTTCCTGCAGTTTTCACTGTAAAACCGAGTTGGAGCTAGTACCTCCCCATATATATGTATGGAGTGGAGTTTGCAACTGAAAAGAAACTTTGTGTTCCCAACAAGCTAGGTGAAGGACGGCTTTCACACACACTTATCTCTCAGAACTGAGCATGTGGAGAGACGTTCGTTCATCTAGCACAAAGGGAACGGGTTGCAGGAGAAACTTTTACTCTGGTTTCTCAGTCTGTTTCCTAGTGCCGGTTTGAAGTTCCTGCAGTTTTCACTGTAAAACCGAGTTGGAGCTAGTACCTCCCCATATATATGTATGGAGTGGAGTTTGCAACTGAAAAGAAACTTTGTGTTCCCAACAAGCTAGGTGAAGGACGGCTTTCACACACACTTATCTCTCAGAACTGAGCATGTGGAGAGACGTTCGTTCATCTAGCACAAAGGGAACGGGTTGCAGGAGAAACTTTTACTCTGGTTTCTCAGTCTGTTTCCTAGTGCCGGTTTGAAGTTCCTGCAGTTTTCACTGTAAAACCGAGTTGGAGCTAGTACCTCCCCATATATATGTATGGAGTGGAGTTTGCAACTGAAAAGAAACTTTGTGTTCCCAACAAGCTAGGTGAAGGACGGCTTTCACACACACTTATCTCTCAGAACTGAGCATGTGGAGAGACGTTCGTTCATCTAGCACAAAGGGAACGGGTTGCAGGAGAAACTTTTACTCTGGTTTCTCAGTCTGTTTCCTAGTGCCGGTTTGAAGTTCCTGCAGTTTTCACTGTAAAACCGAGTTGGAGCTAGTACCTCCCCATATATATGTATGGAGTGGAGTTTGCAACTGAAAAGAAACTTTGTGTTCCCAACAAGCTAGGTGAAGGACGGCTTTCACACACACTTATCTCTCAGAACTGAGCATGTGGAGAGACGTTCGTTCATCTAGCACAAAGGGAACGGGTTGCAGGAGAAACTTTTACTCTGGTTTCTCAGTCTGTTTCCTAGTGCCGGTTTGAAGTTCCTGCAGTTTTCACTGTAAAACCGAGTTGGAGCTAGTACCTCCCCATATATATGTATGGAGTGGAGTTTGCAACTGAAAAGAAACTTTGTGTTCCCAACAAGCTAGGTGAAGGACGGCTTTCACACACACTTATCTCTCAGAACTGAGCATGTGGAGAGACGTTCGTTCATCTAGCACAAAGGGAACGGGTTGCAGGAGAAACTTTTACTCTGGTTTCTCAGTCTGTTTCCTAGTGCCGGTTTGAAGTTCCTGCAGTTTTCACTGTAAAACCGAGTTGGAGCTAGTACCTCCCCATATATATGTATGGAGTGGAGTTTGCAACTGAAAAGAAACTTTGTGTTCCCAACAAGCTAGGTGAAGGACGGCTTTCACACACACTTATCTCTCAGAACTGAGCATGTGGAGAGACGTTCGTTCATCTAGCACAAAGGGAACGGGTTGCAGGAGAAACTTTTACTCTGGTTTCTCAGTCTGTTTCCTAGTGCCGGTTTGAAGTTCCTGCAGTTTTCACTGTAAAACCGAGTTGGAGCTAGTACCTCCCCATATATATGTATGGAGTGGAGTTTGCAACTGAAAAGAAACTTTGTGTTCCCAACAAGCTAGGTGAAGGACGGCTTTCACACACACTTATCTCTCAGAACTGAGCATGTGGAGAGACGTTCGTTCATCTAGCACAAAGGGAACGGGTTGCAGGAGAAACTTTTACTCTGGTTTCTCAGTCTGTTTCCTAGTGCCGGTTTGAAGTTCCTGCAGTTTTCACTGTAAAACCGAGTTGGAGCTAGTACCTCCCCATATATATGTATGGAGTGGAGTTTGCAACTGAAAAGAAACTTTGTGTTCCCAACAAGCTAGGTGAAGGACGGCTTTCACACACACTTATCTCTCAGAACTGAGCATGTGGAGAGACGTTCGTTCATCTAGCACAAAGGGAACGGGTTGCAGGAGAAACTTTTACTCTGGTTTCTCAGTCTGTTTCCTAGTGCCGGTTTGAAGTTCCTGCAGTTTTCACTGTAAAACCGAGTTGGAGCTAGTACCTCCCCATATATATGTATGGAGTGGAGTTTGCAACTGAAAAGAAACTTTGTGTTCCCAACAAGCTAGGTGAAGGACGGCTTTCACACACACTTATCTCTCAGAACTGAGCATGTGGAGAGACGTTCGTTCATCTAGCACAAAGGGAACGGGTTGCAGGAGAAACTTTTACTCTGGTTTCTCAGTCTGTTTCCTAGTGCCGGTTTGAAGTTCCTGCAGTTTTCACTGTAAAACCGAGTTGGAGCTAGTACCTCCCCATATATATGTATGGAGTGGAGTTTGCAACTGAAAAGAAACTTTGTGTTCCCAACAAGCTAGGTGAAGGACGGCTTTCACACACACTTATCTCTCAGAACTGAGCATGTGGAGAGACGTTCGTTCATCTAGCACAAAGGGAACGGGTTGCAGGAGAAACTTTTACTCTGGTTTCTCAGTCTGTTTCCTAGTGCCGGTTTGAAGTTCCTGCAGTTTTCACTGTAAAACCGAGTTGGAGCTAGTACCTCCCCATATATATGTATGGAGTGGAGTTTGCAACTGAAAAGAAACTTTGTGTTCCCAACAAGCTAGGTGAAGGACGGCTTTCACACACACTTATCTCTCAGAACTGAGCATGTGGAGAGACGTTCGTTCATCTAGCACAAAGGGAACGGGTTGCAGGAGAAACTTTTACTCTGGTTTCTCAGTCTGTTTCCTAGTGCCGGTTTGAAGTTCCTGCAGTTTTCACTGTAAAACCGAGTTGGAGCTAGTACCTCCCCATATATATGTATGGAGTGGAGTTTGCAACTGAAAAGAAACTTTGTGTTCCCAACAAGCTAGGTGAAGGACGGCTTTCACACACACTTATCTCTCAGAACTGAGCATGTGGAGAGACGTTCGTTCATCTAGCACAAAGGGAACGGGTTGCAGGAGAAACTTTTACTCTGGTTTCTCAGTCTGTTTCCTAGTGCCGGTTTGAAGTTCCTGCAGTTTTCACTGTAAAACCGAGTTGGAGCTAGTACCTCCCCATATATATGTATGGAGTGGAGTTTGCAACTGAAAAGAAACTTTGTGTTCCCAACAAGCTAGGTGAAGGACGGCTTTCACACACACTTATCTCTCAGAACTGAGCATGTGGAGAGACGTTCGTTCATCTAGCACAAAGGGAACGGGTTGCAGGAGAAACTTTTACTCTGGTTTCTCAGTCTGTTTCCTAGTGCCGGTTTGAAGTTCCTGCAGTTTTCACTGTAAAACCGAGTTGGAGCTAGTACCTCCCCATATATATGTATGGAGTGGAGTTTGCAACTGAAAAGAAACTTTGTGTTCCCAACAAGCTAGGTGAAGGACGGCTTTCACACACACTTATCTCTCAGAACTGAGCATGTGGAGAGACGTTCGTTCATCTAGCACAAAGGGAACGGGTTGCAGGAGAAACTTTTACTCTGGTTTCTCAGTCTGTTTCCTAGTGCCGGTTTGAAGTTCCTGCAGTTTTCACTGTAAAACCGAGTTGGAGCTAGTACCTCCCCATATATATGTATGGAGTGGAGTTTGCAACTGAAAAGAAACTTTGTGTTCCCAACAAGCTAGGTGAAGGACGGCTTTCACACACACTTATCTCTCAGAACTGAGCATGTGGAGAGACGTTCGTTCATCTAGCACAAAGGGAACGGGTTGCAGGAGAAACTTTTACTCTGGTTTCTCAGTCTGTTTCCTAGTGCCGGTTTGAAGTTCCTGCAGTTTTCACTGTAAAACCGAGTTGGAGCTAGTACCTCCCCATATATATGTATGGAGTGGAGTTTGCAACTGAAAAGAAACTTTGTGTTCCCAACAAGCTAGGTGAAGGACGGCTTTCACACACACTTATCTCTCAGAACTGAGCATGTGGAGAGACGTTCGTTCATCTAGCACAAAGGGAACGGGTTGCAGGAGAAACTTTTACTCTGGTTTCTCAGTCTGTTTCCTAGTGCCGGTTTGAAGTTCCTGCAGTTTTCACTGTAAAACCGAGTTGGAGCTAGTACCTCCCCATATATATGTATGGAGTGGAGTTTGCAACTGAAAAGAAACTTTGTGTTCCCAACAAGCTAGGTGAAGGACGGCTTTCACACACACTTATCTCTCAGAACTGAGCATGTGGAGAGACGTTCGTTCATCTAGCACAAAGGGAACGGGTTGCAGGAGAAACTTTTACTCTGGTTTCTCAGTCTGTTTCCTAGTGCCGGTTTGAAGTTCCTGCAGTTTTCACTGTAAAACCGAGTTGGAGCTAGTACCTCCCCATATATATGTATGGAGTGGAGTTTGCAACTGAAAAGAAACTTTGTGTTCCCAACAAGCTAGGTGAAGGACGGCTTTCACACACACTTATCTCTCAGAACTGAGCATGTGGAGAGACGTTCGTTCATCTAGCACAAAGGGAACGGGTTGCAGGAGAAACTTTTACTCTGGTTTCTCAGTCTGTTTCCTAGTGCCGGTTTGAAGTTCCTGCAGTTTTCACTGTAAAACCGAGTTGGAGCTAGTACCTCCCCATATATATGTATGGAGTGGAGTTTGCAACTGAAAAGAAACTTTGTGTTCCCAACAAGCTAGGTGAAGGACGGCTTTCACACACACTTATCTCTCAGAACTGAGCATGTGGAGAGACGTTCGTTCATCTAGCACAAAGGGAACGGGTTGCAGGAGAAACTTTTACTCTGGTTTCTCAGTCTGTTTCCTAGTGCCGGTTTGAAGTTCCTGCAGTTTTCACTGTAAAACCGAGTTGGAGCTAGTACCTCCCCATATATATGTATGGAGTGGAGTTTGCAACTGAAAAGAAACTTTGTGTTCCCAACAAGCTAGGTGAAGGACGGCTTTCACACACACTTATCTCTCAGAACTGAGCATGTGGAGAGACGTTCGTTCATCTAGCACAAAGGGAACGGGTTGCAGGAGAAACTTTTACTCTGGTTTCTCAGTCTGTTTCCTAGTGCCGGTTTGAAGTTCCTGCAGTTTTCACTGTAAAACCGAGTTGGAGCTAGTACCTCCCCATATATATGTATGGAGTGGAGTTTGCAACTGAAAAGAAACTTTGTGTTCCCAACAAGCTAGGTGAAGGACGGCTTTCACACACACTTATCTCTCAGAACTGAGCATGTGGAGAGACGTTCGTTCATCTAGCACAAAGGGAACGGGTTGCAGGAGAAACTTTTACTCTGGTTTCTCAGTCTGTTTCCTAGTGCCGGTTTGAAGTTCCTGCAGTTTTCACTGTAAAACCGAGTTGGAGCTAGTACCTCCCCATATATATGTATGGAGTGGAGTTTGCAACTGAAAAGAAACTTTGTGTTCCCAACAAGCTAGGTGAAGGACGGCTTTCACACACACTTATCTCTCAGAACTGAGCATGTGGAGAGACGTTCGTTCATCTAGCACAAAGGGAACGGGTTGCAGGAGAAACTTTTACTCTGGTTTCTCAGTCTGTTTCCTAGTGCCGGTTTGAAGTTCCTGCAGTTTTCACTGTAAAACCGAGTTGGAGCTAGTACCTCCCCATATATATGTATGGAGTGGAGTTTGCAACTGAAAAGAAACTTTGTGTTCCCAACAAGCTAGGTGAAGGACGGCTTTCACACACACTTATCTCTCAGAACTGAGCATGTGGAGAGACGTTCGTTCATCTAGCACAAAGGGAACGGGTTGCAGGAGAAACTTTTACTCTGGTTTCTCAGTCTGTTTCCTAGTGCCGGTTTGAAGTTCCTGCAGTTTTCACTGTAAAACCGAGTTGGAGCTAGTACCTCCCCATATATATGTATGGAGTGGAGTTTGCAACTGAAAAGAAACTTTGTGTTCCCAACAAGCTAGGTGAAGGACGGCTTTCACACACACTTATCTCTCAGAACTGAGCATGTGGAGAGACGTTCGTTCATCTAGCACAAAGGGAACGGGTTGCAGGAGAAACTTTTACTCTGGTTTCTCAGTCTGTTTCCTAGTGCCGGTTTGAAGTTCCTGCAGTTTTCACTGTAAAACCGAGTTGGAGCTAGTACCTCCCCATATATATGTATGGAGTGGAGTTTGCAACTGAAAAGAAACTTTGTGTTCCCAACAAGCTAGGTGAAGGACGGCTTTCACACACACTTATCTCTCAGAACTGAGCATGTGGAGAGACGTTCGTTCATCTAGCACAAAGGGAACGGGTTGCAGGAGAAACTTTTACTCTGGTTTCTCAGTCTGTTTCCTAGTGCCGGTTTGAAGTTCCTGCAGTTTTCACTGTAAAACCGAGTTGGAGCTAGTACCTCCCCATATATATGTATGGAGTGGAGTTTGCAACTGAAAAGAAACTTTGTGTTCCCAACAAGCTAGGTGAAGGACGGCTTTCACACACACTTATCTCTCAGAACTGAGCATGTGGAGAGACGTTCGTTCATCTAGCACAAAGGGAACGGGTTGCAGGAGAAACTTTTACTCTGGTTTCTCAGTCTGTTTCCTAGTGCCGGTTTGAAGTTCCTGCAGTTTTCACTGTAAAACCGAGTTGGAGCTAGTACCTCCCCATATATATGTATGGAGTGGAGTTTGCAACTGAAAAGAAACTTTGTGTTCCCAACAAGCTAGGTGAAGGACGGCTTTCACACACACTTATCTCTCAGAACTGAGCATGTGGAGAGACGTTCGTTCATCTAGCACAAAGGGAACGGGTTGCAGGAGAAACTTTTACTCTGGTTTCTCAGTCTGTTTCCTAGTGCCGGTTTGAAGTTCCTGCAGTTTTCACTGTAAAACCGAGTTGGAGCTAGTACCTCCCCATATATATGTATGGAGTGGAGTTTGCAACTGAAAAGAAACTTTGTGTTCCCAACAAGCTAGGTGAAGGACGGCTTTCACACACACTTATCTCTCAGAACTGAGCATGTGGAGAGACGTTCGTTCATCTAGCACAAAGGGAACGGGTTGCAGGAGAAACTTTTACTCTGGTTTCTCAGTCTGTTTCCTAGTGCCGGTTTGAAGTTCCTGCAGTTTTCACTGTAAAACCGAGTTGGAGCTAGTACCTCCCCATATATATGTATGGAGTGGAGTTTGCAACTGAAAAGAAACTTTGTGTTCCCAACAAGCTAGGTGAAGGACGGCTTTCACACACACTTATCTCTCAGAACTGAGCATGTGGAGAGACGTTCGTTCATCTAGCACAAAGGGAACGGGTTGCAGGAGAAACTTTTACTCTGGTTTCTCAGTCTGTTTCCTAGTGCCGGTTTGAAGTTCCTGCAGTTTTCACTGTAAAACCGAGTTGGAGCTAGTACCTCCCCATATATATGTATGGAGTGGAGTTTGCAACTGAAAAGAAACTTTGTGTTCCCAACAAGCTAGGTGAAGGACGGCTTTCACACACACTTATCTCTCAGAACTGAGCATGTGGAGAGACGTTCGTTCATCTAGCACAAAGGGAACGGGTTGCAGGAGAAACTTTTACTCTGGTTTCTCAGTCTGTTTCCTAGTGCCGGTTTGAAGTTCCTGCAGTTTTCACTGTAAAACCGAGTTGGAGCTAGTACCTCCCCATATATATGTATGGAGTGGAGTTTGCAACTGAAAAGAAACTTTGTGTTCCCAACAAGCTAGGTGAAGGACGGCTTTCACACACACTTATCTCTCAGAACTGAGCATGTGGAGAGACGTTCGTTCATCTAGCACAAAGGGAACGGGTTGCAGGAGAAACTTTTACTCTGGTTTCTCAGTCTGTTTCCTAGTGCCGGTTTGAAGTTCCTGCAGTTTTCACTGTAAAACCGAGTTGGAGCTAGTACCTCCCCATATATATGTATGGAGTGGAGTTTGCAACTGAAAAGAAACTTTGTGTTCCCAACAAGCTAGGTGAAGGACGGCTTTCACACACACTTATCTCTCAGAACTGAGCATGTGGAGAGACGTTCGTTCATCTAGCACAAAGGGAACGGGTTGCAGGAGAAACTTTTACTCTGGTTTCTCAGTCTGTTTCCTAGTGCCGGTTTGAAGTTCCTGCAGTTTTCACTGTAAAACCGAGTTGGAGCTAGTACCTCCCCATATATATGTATGGAGTGGAGTTTGCAACTGAAAAGAAACTTTGTGTTCCCAACAAGCTAGGTGAAGGACGGCTTTCACACACACTTATCTCTCAGAACTGAGCATGTGGAGAGACGTTCGTTCATCTAGCACAAAGGGAACGGGTTGCAGGAGAAACTTTTACTCTGGTTTCTCAGTCTGTTTCCTAGTGCCGGTTTGAAGTTCCTGCAGTTTTCACTGTAAAACCGAGTTGGAGCTAGTACCTCCCCATATATATGTATGGAGTGGAGTTTGCAACTGAAAAGAAACTTTGTGTTCCCAACAAGCTAGGTGAAGGACGGCTTTCACACACACTTATCTCTCAGAACTGAGCATGTGGAGAGACGTTCGTTCATCTAGCACAAAGGGAACGGGTTGCAGGAGAAACTTTTACTCTGGTTTCTCAGTCTGTTTCCTAGTGCCGGTTTGAAGTTCCTGCAGTTTTCACTGTAAAACCGAGTTGGAGCTAGTACCTCCCCATATATATGTATGGAGTGGAGTTTGCAACTGAAAAGAAACTTTGTGTTCCCAACAAGCTAGGTGAAGGACGGCTTTCACACACACTTATCTCTCAGAACTGAGCATGTGGAGAGACGTTCGTTCATCTAGCACAAAGGGAACGGGTTGCAGGAGAAACTTTTACTCTGGTTTCTCAGTCTGTTTCCTAGTGCCGGTTTGAAGTTCCTGCAGTTTTCACTGTAAAACCGAGTTGGAGCTAGTACCTCCCCATATATATGTATGGAGTGGAGTTTGCAACTGAAAAGAAACTTTGTGTTCCCAACAAGCTAGGTGAAGGACGGCTTTCACACACACTTATCTCTCAGAACTGAGCATGTGGAGAGACGTTCGTTCATCTAGCACAAAGGGAACGGGTTGCAGGAGAAACTTTTACTCTGGTTTCTCAGTCTGTTTCCTAGTGCCGGTTTGAAGTTCCTGCAGTTTTCACTGTAAAACCGAGTTGGAGCTAGTACCTCCCCATATATATGTATGGAGTGGAGTTTGCAACTGAAAAGAAACTTTGTGTTCCCAACAAGCTAGGTGAAGGACGGCTTTCACACACACTTATCTCTCAGAACTGAGCATGTGGAGAGACGTTCGTTCATCTAGCACAAAGGGAACGGGTTGCAGGAGAAACTTTTACTCTGGTTTCTCAGTCTGTTTCCTAGTGCCGGTTTGAAGTTCCTGCAGTTTTCACTGTAAAACCGAGTTGGAGCTAGTACCTCCCCATATATATGTATGGAGTGGAGTTTGCAACTGAAAAGAAACTTTGTGTTCCCAACAAGCTAGGTGAAGGACGGCTTTCACACACACTTATCTCTCAGAACTGAGCATGTGGAGAGACGTTCGTTCATCTAGCACAAAGGGAACGGGTTGCAGGAGAAACTTTTACTCTGGTTTCTCAGTCTGTTTCCTAGTGCCGGTTTGAAGTTCCTGCAGTTTTCACTGTAAAACCGAGTTGGAGCTAGTACCTCCCCATATATATGTATGGAGTGGAGTTTGCAACTGAAAAGAAACTTTGTGTTCCCAACAAGCTAGGTGAAGGACGGCTTTCACACACACTTATCTCTCAGAACTGAGCATGTGGAGAGACGTTCGTTCATCTAGCACAAAGGGAACGGGTTGCAGGAGAAACTTTTACTCTGGTTTCTCAGTCTGTTTCCTAGTGCCGGTTTGAAGTTCCTGCAGTTTTCACTGTAAAACCGAGTTGGAGCTAGTACCTCCCCATATATATGTATGGAGTGGAGTTTGCAACTGAAAAGAAACTTTGTGTTCCCAACAAGCTAGGTGAAGGACGGCTTTCACACACACTTATCTCTCAGAACTGAGCATGTGGAGAGACGTTCGTTCATCTAGCACAAAGGGAACGGGTTGCAGGAGAAACTTTTACTCTGGTTTCTCAGTCTGTTTCCTAGTGCCGGTTTGAAGTTCCTGCAGTTTTCACTGTAAAACCGAGTTGGAGCTAGTACCTCCCCATATATATGTATGGAGTGGAGTTTGCAACTGAAAAGAAACTTTGTGTTCCCAACAAGCTAGGTGAAGGACGGCTTTCACACACACTTATCTCTCAGAACTGAGCATGTGGAGAGACGTTCGTTCATCTAGCACAAAGGGAACGGGTTGCAGGAGAAACTTTTACTCTGGTTTCTCAGTCTGTTTCCTAGTGCCGGTTTGAAGTTCCTGCAGTTTTCACTGTAAAACCGAGTTGGAGCTAGTACCTCCCCATATATATGTATGGAGTGGAGTTTGCAACTGAAAAGAAACTTTGTGTTCCCAACAAGCTAGGTGAAGGACGGCTTTCACACACACTTATCTCTCAGAACTGAGCATGTGGAGAGACGTTCGTTCATCTAGCACAAAGGGAACGGGTTGCAGGAGAAACTTTTACTCTGGTTTCTCAGTCTGTTTCCTAGTGCCGGTTTGAAGTTCCTGCAGTTTTCACTGTAAAACCGAGTTGGAGCTAGTACCTCCCCATATATATGTATGGAGTGGAGTTTGCAACTGAAAAGAAACTTTGTGTTCCCAACAAGCTAGGTGAAGGACGGCTTTCACACACACTTATCTCTCAGAACTGAGCATGTGGAGAGACGTTCGTTCATCTAGCACAAAGGGAACGGGTTGCAGGAGAAACTTTTACTCTGGTTTCTCAGTCTGTTTCCTAGTGCCGGTTTGAAGTTCCTGCAGTTTTCACTGTAAAACCGAGTTGGAGCTAGTACCTCCCCATATATATGTATGGAGTGGAGTTTGCAACTGAAAAGAAACTTTGTGTTCCCAACAAGCTAGGTGAAGGACGGCTTTCACACACACTTATCTCTCAGAACTGAGCATGTGGAGAGACGTTCGTTCATCTAGCACAAAGGGAACGGGTTGCAGGAGAAACTTTTACTCTGGTTTCTCAGTCTGTTTCCTAGTGCCGGTTTGAAGTTCCTGCAGTTTTCACTGTAAAACCGAGTTGGAGCTAGTACCTCCCCATATATATGTATGGAGTGGAGTTTGCAACTGAAAAGAAACTTTGTGTTCCCAACAAGCTAGGTGAAGGACGGCTTTCACACACACTTATCTCTCAGAACTGAGCATGTGGAGAGACGTTCGTTCATCTAGCACAAAGGGAACGGGTTGCAGGAGAAACTTTTACTCTGGTTTCTCAGTCTGTTTCCTAGTGCCGGTTTGAAGTTCCTGCAGTTTTCACTGTAAAACCGAGTTGGAGCTAGTACCTCCCCATATATATGTATGGAGTGGAGTTTGCAACTGAAAAGAAACTTTGTGTTCCCAACAAGCTAGGTGAAGGACGGCTTTCACACACACTTATCTCTCAGAACTGAGCATGTGGAGAGACGTTCGTTCATCTAGCACAAAGGGAACGGGTTGCAGGAGAAACTTTTACTCTGGTTTCTCAGTCTGTTTCCTAGTGCCGGTTTGAAGTTCCTGCAGTTTTCACTGTAAAACCGAGTTGGAGCTAGTACCTCCCCATATATATGTATGGAGTGGAGTTTGCAACTGAAAAGAAACTTTGTGTTCCCAACAAGCTAGGTGAAGGACGGCTTTCACACACACTTATCTCTCAGAACTGAGCATGTGGAGAGACGTTCGTTCATCTAGCACAAAGGGAACGGGTTGCAGGAGAAACTTTTACTCTGGTTTCTCAGTCTGTTTCCTAGTGCCGGTTTGAAGTTCCTGCAGTTTTCACTGTAAAACCGAGTTGGAGCTAGTACCTCCCCATATATATGTATGGAGTGGAGTTTGCAACTGAAAAGAAACTTTGTGTTCCCAACAAGCTAGGTGAAGGACGGCTTTCACACACACTTATCTCTCAGAACTGAGCATGTGGAGAGACGTTCGTTCATCTAGCACAAAGGGAACGGGTTGCAGGAGAAACTTTTACTCTGGTTTCTCAGTCTGTTTCCTAGTGCCGGTTTGAAGTTCCTGCAGTTTTCACTGTAAAACCGAGTTGGAGCTAGTACCTCCCCATATATATGTATGGAGTGGAGTTTGCAACTGAAAAGAAACTTTGTGTTCCCAACAAGCTAGGTGAAGGACGGCTTTCACACACACTTATCTCTCAGAACTGAGCATGTGGAGAGACGTTCGTTCATCTAGCACAAAGGGAACGGGTTGCAGGAGAAACTTTTACTCTGGTTTCTCAGTCTGTTTCCTAGTGCCGGTTTGAAGTTCCTGCAGTTTTCACTGTAAAACCGAGTTGGAGCTAGTACCTCCCCATATATATGTATGGAGTGGAGTTTGCAACTGAAAAGAAACTTTGTGTTCCCAACAAGCTAGGTGAAGGACGGCTTTCACACACACTTATCTCTCAGAACTGAGCATGTGGAGAGACGTTCGTTCATCTAGCACAAAGGGAACGGGTTGCAGGAGAAACTTTTACTCTGGTTTCTCAGTCTGTTTCCTAGTGCCGGTTTGAAGTTCCTGCAGTTTTCACTGTAAAACCGAGTTGGAGCTAGTACCTCCCCATATATATGTATGGAGTGGAGTTTGCAACTGAAAAGAAACTTTGTGTTCCCAACAAGCTAGGTGAAGGACGGCTTTCACACACACTTATCTCTCAGAACTGAGCATGTGGAGAGACGTTCGTTCATCTAGCACAAAGGGAACGGGTTGCAGGAGAAACTTTTACTCTGGTTTCTCAGTCTGTTTCCTAGTGCCGGTTTGAAGTTCCTGCAGTTTTCACTGTAAAACCGAGTTGGAGCTAGTACCTCCCCATATATATGTATGGAGTGGAGTTTGCAACTGAAAAGAAACTTTGTGTTCCCAACAAGCTAGGTGAAGGACGGCTTTCACACACACTTATCTCTCAGAACTGAGCATGTGGAGAGACGTTCGTTCATCTAGCACAAAGGGAACGGGTTGCAGGAGAAACTTTTACTCTGGTTTCTCAGTCTGTTTCCTAGTGCCGGTTTGAAGTTCCTGCAGTTTTCACTGTAAAACCGAGTTGGAGCTAGTACCTCCCCATATATATGTATGGAGTGGAGTTTGCAACTGAAAAGAAACTTTGTGTTCCCAACAAGCTAGGTGAAGGACGGCTTTCACACACACTTATCTCTCAGAACTGAGCATGTGGAGAGACGTTCGTTCATCTAGCACAAAGGGAACGGGTTGCAGGAGAAACTTTTACTCTGGTTTCTCAGTCTGTTTCCTAGTGCCGGTTTGAAGTTCCTGCAGTTTTCACTGTAAAACCGAGTTGGAGCTAGTACCTCCCCATATATATGTATGGAGTGGAGTTTGCAACTGAAAAGAAACTTTGTGTTCCCAACAAGCTAGGTGAAGGACGGCTTTCACACACACTTATCTCTCAGAACTGAGCATGTGGAGAGACGTTCGTTCATCTAGCACAAAGGGAACGGGTTGCAGGAGAAACTTTTACTCTGGTTTCTCAGTCTGTTTCCTAGTGCCGGTTTGAAGTTCCTGCAGTTTTCACTGTAAAACCGAGTTGGAGCTAGTACCTCCCCATATATATGTATGGAGTGGAGTTTGCAACTGAAAAGAAACTTTGTGTTCCCAACAAGCTAGGTGAAGGACGGCTTTCACACACACTTATCTCTCAGAACTGAGCATGTGGAGAGACGTTCGTTCATCTAGCACAAAGGGAACGGGTTGCAGGAGAAACTTTTACTCTGGTTTCTCAGTCTGTTTCCTAGTGCCGGTTTGAAGTTCCTGCAGTTTTCACTGTAAAACCGAGTTGGAGCTAGTACCTCCCCATATATATGTATGGAGTGGAGTTTGCAACTGAAAAGAACTTTGTGTTCCCAACAAGCTAGGTGAAGGACGGCTTTCACACACACTTATCTCTCAGAACTGAGCATGTGGAGAGACGTTCGTTCATCTAGCACAAAGGGAACGGGTTGCAGGAGAAACTTTTACTCTGGTTTCTCAGTCTGTTTCCTAGTGCCGGTTTGAAGTTCCTGCAGTTTTCACTGTAAAACCGAGTTGGAGCTAGTACCTCCCCATATATATGTATGGAGTGGAGTTTGCAACTGAAAGAAACTTTGTGTTCCCAACAAGCTAGGTGAAGGACGGCTTTCACACACACTTATCTCTCAGAACTGAGCATGTGGAGAGACGTTCGTTCATCTAGCACAAAGGGAACGGGTTGCAGGAGAAACTTTTACTCTGGTTTCTCAGTCTGTTTCCTAGTGCCGGTTTGAAGTTCCTGCAGTTTTCACTGTAAAACCGAGTTGGAGCTAGTACCTCCCCATATATATGTATGGAGTGGAGTTTGCAACTGAAAAGAAACTTTGTGTTCCCAACAAGCTAGGTGAAGGACGGCTTTCACACACACTTATCTCTCAGAACTGAGCATGTGGAGAGACGTTCGTTCATCTAGCACAAAGGGAACGGGTTGCAGGAGAAACTTTTACTCTGGTTTCTCAGTCTGTTTCCTAGTGCCGGTTTGAAGTTCCTGCAGTTTTCACTGTAAAACCGAGTTGGAGCTAGTACCTCCCCATATATATGTATGGAGTGGAGTTTGCAACTGAAAAGAAACTTTGTGTTCCTCAACAAGCTAGGTGAAGGACGGCTTCACACACACTTACTCTCTCAGAACTGAGCATTTGGAGAGACGTCGTTCATCTAGCACAAGAAGGGTGGAAGGAGAAATCTGGCAAGGAGAAACTTTTTACTCTGGGTTTCTCAGCTCGTTTCCTAGTTGCCGGTTCTGAAATTTCCTGCAGTTTTCACTGTTAAAACCGAGCGTTGTAGCTTAGCTACCTCCCCAATATATATGTATGGAAGTGAGGTTTTCAAGCTGAAAAGAACTTGTGTTCCCCACAGCTAGGTGAAGGACGGCTTTCACAACACTTATTCATCTCGAACTGAGCAATTGGAGAGACGTTCGTTCAATCTAGCACAAGGGAACTGTGATTGCACGGAGAATCTTTTACTCTGGTTTCGTCATCTGTTTTACCTAGTGCCGGTTTGAAGTTCCTGCAGTTTTCACTGTAAAACCGAGTTGGCGCTAGTTAACTCCCCATATATATTTATGGAGTTGGAGTCTGCAAGTGAAAAGAAACTTTGTGTTCCCAACACCTT